>NC_055661.1:4346631-4646631 GCF_017976325.1 Chelmon rostratus
GGTCTGATGTGCCGATCAAGCTGGCCCTGCAAGAAGGAAGCAGAGGTCCCGACGACCGAAGGTGTTGATTAGCCATCGGCCTGCTAGCCTCCCGTCGCCTCTAGTGCCCGAGCTGCCGTCGCCTCCAGTGCCCGAGCTGCCCTCGTCTCCAGGCCTGTCGCCGGCCTCCTGTCCAGTTGCTTCAACGCCGGCCTCCTGTCATGCTGTCCTGACGCCGGCCTCCTGTCATGCTGTCCTGACGCCGGCCTCATGTCATGCTGTCCTGTCGCCGGTCTCTTGTCCTGTTGCCCCGTCGCTGGTTCCCAGCCCTGCTGTGCCGATGCCAGCCTCCTGTCCTTTTGCTCCGTCGCCTGTTCCCAGCCCTGCTGTACCGATGCCGGCCTCCTGTCCTGTTGCCTCGTTGCCGTCCTCCTGTCCTGTTGCCTCGTTGCCGGCCTCCTGTCCTGTTGCCTCATCGCCGGCTTCCTGCCATGCAGTCCCGTTGTTGGCTTCCTGTCCTGCTGTCTTGTCGCCGGCCTCCTGTCCTGTTGCCTCGTCTCCGGCCTCCTGTCATGCTGTCCCGACGCTGGCCTCCTGTCATGCCGTCCTGACGCCGGCCTTAAGTCATGCTGTCCCGACGCCAGCCTCCTGTCATGCTGTCCCGTTGCTGGCCTCCTGTCATGTTGTCCTGTCGCCGGCCTCTCGTCCTGTTGCCTCGTCGCCGGTTCCCAGCCCTGCTGTCCCGATGCCGGCCTCCTGTCCTGTTGCTTCGTCGCCTGTTCCCAGCCCTGCTCTCCCGATGCCGGCCTCCTGTCCTGTTGCCTCGTTGCCGGCCTCCTGTCCTGTTGTCTCATCGCCGGCTTCCTGTCATGCTGTCCCGTCGCTGGCTTCCTGTCATGCTGTCTTGTCACCGGCCTCCTGTCCTGTTGCCTCATCGCCGGCTTCCTGTCCTGTTGCCTCGTCGCTGGCTTCTTGTCATGCTGTCAGCTTCAGGGCCTTCAGTCGTTCGCAACTGGACTTGTCGGTTGTCTTGGAAGACGTTTCGCCTCTCATCCGAGTGGGCTTCATCAGTTCATGCGCACCAGACTCGATAGGACAGCTCTAGAGACAGACAACCTACAAGTCCAGTTGCGAACGACTGAAGGCCCTGAAGCTTACAATGACCTGGATGAATGAAATTCTTCACAGGCTTGTCATGCTGTCCCGTGGCCGGCCTCCTGTCCTGCGGTCCAGACGCCGGCCTTCGGTCCTGTTGCCTGGACGCCGGCCTCCTGTCCTGTTGCCTCGTCGCTGACCTCCTGTCCAGCTGCCCCTACGCCAGCCTCCTGTCATGCTGTCCTGTCGTCGGCCTCCTGTTCTATTGCCTCGTCTCCGGCCTCCTGTCATCCTGTCCCGACGCCCGCCTCCTGTCATGCTGTCCCGACGCCAGCCTCCTGTCATGCTGTCCCGTTGCCGGCCTCCTGTCATGCTGCCTCATCGCCAGCTTCCTGTCATGCTGTCCCGTAGCTGGCTTCCTGTCCTGCTGTCTTGTCGCCGGCCTCCTGTCCTGTTGCCTCGTCGCTGGCTTCTTGTCATGCTGTCAGCTTCAGGGCCTTCAGTCATTCACAACTGGACTTGTCGGTTGTCTTGGAAGACGTTTTGCCTCTCATCCGAGTAGGCTTCATCAGTTCATGCGCACAAGACTCGATAGGACAGCTCTAGAGACAGACAACCGACAAGTCCAGTTGCGAACGACTGAAGGCCCTGAAGCTTACAATGACCTGGATGAATGAAATTCTTCACAGGCTTGTCATGCTGTCCCGTGGCCGGCCTCCTGTCCTGCGGTCCAGACGCCAGTCTTCGGTCCTGTTGCCTCATCGCCAGCTTCCTGTCATGCTGTCCCAACGCCAGCCTCCTGTCATGATGTCCTGTCGCCGGCCTCCTGTCATCCTGTCCCAACGCCAGCCTCCTGTCATGCTGTCCCGTTGCCGGCCTCCTGTCATGCTGCCTCATCGCCAGCTTCCTGTCATGCTGTCCTGTCGCTGGCTTCCTATCCTGCTGTCTTGTCGCCGGTCTCCTGTCCTGTTGCCTTGTCGCCGGCTTCTTGTCATGCTGTCAGCTTCAGGGCCTTCAGTCATTCGCAACTGGACTTGTCGGTTGACTTGGAAGACGTTTCGCCTCTCATCCGAGTAGGCTTCATCAGTTCATGCGCACCAGACTCGATAGGACAGCTCTAGAGACAGACAACCGACAAGTCCAGTTGCGAACGACTGAAGGCCCTGAAGCTTACAATGACCTGGATGAATGAAATTCTTCACAGGCTTGTCATGCTGTCCCGACGCCAGGCTCCTGTCATGTTGTCCTGTCGCCGGCCTCTTGTCCTGTTGCCTCGTCGCCAGTTCCCAGCCCTGCTGTCCCGATGCCGGCCTCCTGTCCTGTTGCTTCGTCGCCTGTTCCCAGCCCTGCTGTCCCGATGCCGGCCTCCTGTCCTGTTGCCTCGTTGCCGGCCTCCTGTCCTGTTGCCTCATCGCCGGCCTCCTGTCCTGCGGTCCAGGCGCCGGTTCCCAGCCCTGCTGTGCCGATGCCAGCCTCCTGTCCTTTTGCTTCGTCGCCTGTTCCCAGCCCTGCTGTCCCGATTCCGGTCTCCTGTCCTGTTGCCTCATTGCCGGCCTCCTGTCCTGTTGCCTCATCGCCGGCTTCCTGTCATGCTGTCCCGTCGCTGGCTTCCTGTCCTGCTGTCTTGTCGCCGTCCTCCTGTTCTATTGCCTCGTCTCCGGCCTCCTGTCATGCTGTCCCGACGCCAGCCTCATGTCATGCTGTCCCGATGCCAGCCTCATGTCATGCTGTCCCGTTGCCGGCCTCCTGTCATGCTGCCTCATTGCCGGCTTCCTGTCATGCTGTCCCGTCGCTGGCTTCCTGTCCTGCTGTCTTGTCGCTGGCCTCCTGTCCTGTTGCCTCGTCGCTGGCTTCTTGCCATGCTGTCAGCTTCAGGGCCTTCAGTCGTTCGCAACTGGACTTGTCGGTTGTCTTGGAAGACGTTTTCGCCTCTCATCCGAGTAGGCTTCAAAGGAGTAGGTGAGCAAAGGAAAGCTTCCAACAACTGTATCAGGAAAAGTCAGAAAGCTGCTTTGGGAAGATCAGCACAAGAGAGACCTTCTGTAAGACGTTTCGCCTCTCATCCGAGTAGGCTTCATCAGTTCATGCACACCAGACTCGATAGGACAGCTCTAGAGACAGACAACCGACAAGTCCAGTTGCGAACGACTGAAGACCCTGAAGCTTACAGTGACCTGGATGAATGAGAATCTTCACAGGCTTGTCATGCTGTCCCGTGGCCGGCCTCCTGTCCTGCGGTCCAGACGCCGGTCTTCGGTCCTGTTGCCTGGACGCCGGCCTCCTGTCCTGTTGCCTCGTCGCTGACCTCCTGTCCAGCTGCCCCGACGCCAGCCTCATGTCATGCTGTCCCGACGCCTGCCTCCTGTCATGCTGTCCCGACGCCGGCCTCCTGTCCTGTTGCTTCAACGCCGGCCTCCTGTCATGCTGTCCCGATGCCAGCCTCCTGTCATGCTGTCCTGACGCGGGGCCTCCTGTCATGCTGTCCCGACGCCAGCCTCATGTCATGCTGTCCCGATACCAGCCTCCTGTCATGCTGTCCCGATGCCAGCCTCCTGTCTGCTGTCCTGTCGCCGGCATCTTGTCCTGTTGCCTCGTCGCCGGTTCCCAGCCCTGCTGTCCTGATGCTGGCCTCCTGTCCTGTTTCTTGATCACCTGTTCCCAGCCCTGCTGTCCAGACGCCGGTCTTCGGTCCTGTTGCCTCGCCGCTGACCTCCTGTCCAGCTGCCCCGTTGCCGGCTTCCAGCCTTGTTGTTTGCTACCGGCCTCCAGAAAGGTTCCACTTTCGTCGCTGGCCTCCAGAGGGGTTCGGCCTTCGCCGCCGGCCTCAAGAGGGGTTCCACATTTGCCGCCAGTCTCCAGAGGGGTTTTGACTCGTCGTTGGCCACCTGCCAGATCTCAAGAAGGGTTTCGCCGTCACCGGAAGTCTACCCAGTCCGGATTGTCAAATTGCAGAAGTCCTTGGAAAATATACACAATCGTGACCGTATTCCAAAGCTTGCAGGTGTATAAACATAAACAATAAGAAACACAATGATGATTCACAAATCAATGACAATAGGTCAAGTCTGTACATAAAAAAGAAATCATAAAAAATAAATGATACAAATCATAAAAGGATGAGAGAAAATAAAACTACAAAAGCATAAGCCAAAGAAAAACAAAACAGAAAGATATGACACCTCTCTCGAGTGAGCCGAGGAAAGCTTCCAACAACTGTATCTGGAAAAGTTAGAAAGCTGCTTTGGGAAGATGAGCACAAGAGAGGCCTTCTTCCAGGGCCTGCAGGTGTCTTGACAATCACAGGATCAAAAATAATGATGATTCAAAAAACACAGCACAGTCCACAGCAAGTACAGTGACTGGGATCTTAATAAGATTGTAGGTGATTGGTGAGGTCCATTCTGTCGGGGTGTCAAATTGCACCTCCCAGGTGCTTTACACACCGTAGAGGGTCATCACTGTGGAGAGGTTACTAGCACATACAATGCACAGTGATTTGCATCTTAATAAGATTGTAGGTGATTGGGGAGGTCAATCCTGTCCGGGATCTCAAATTGCAGAAGTCCTTGGGAAAATTTCCACAATGGTGACCGTATTCCAAAGCTTGCAGGTATATTAACATTAAAAATAACAAACACAATGATTATTCACGAAATAATGACAACATCACAAGTCTGTACATAATAAAGAAAACATATAAAGAAATGATACAAGTTTTAAATGATGAGAGAAAATCAAACTACAAAGGCAAAAACCAAAGCAAAAAAAGAAAGTTTTGACACCTCTCTCGAGTGAGCAAAGAAAAGCTTCCAACAACTGTTTCAGGAAAAGTTAGAAAGCTGCTTTGGGAATATGAGCACAAGAGAGACCTTCTTCCAAGGCCTGCAGGTGTCTTGACAATCAAAGGATTTAAAATAAATGATGACTCGAAAAAAAAAGTCGACAGCAATCAAGTGAAAAAGAAATTGTAGGTGGATTAAATTGCAGAATACCTTGGGATCGTGTAACACACGATGCACAGTTACTGGGTTCTCATTTGGTTTGTGGGTGATTGGGGTGGTCCATCCGGTTCAGGGTGTCAACCTGCAGCATTCCTATGGAATATATAAAATACGATGCACAGTGACTTGGATCTTATTCAGATTATAAGTGATTTGGGAGCTCCATCCTTCCTTGGGAAAATATTACATGAGAACACGCTGCTCAATATGATGGGTCTGTTGTGTGGATGCAGTTGCAGCAGTCTTCTGAAGCTTTTCTTCAACCCAGGTGCTTTACACACCGTAGAGGTTCATCACTGTGGAGAGGTTACTAGCACATACAATGCACAGTGACTGGGATCTTAATCAGATTGTAGGTGATTTGGCAGGTCCATTCTCTTGGGGTGTCACATTGCAGAATTCCATTGGAAAATCTAATGTACGATGCACAGTGACTGGGATCAAATTGCAGGATTCCTTGGGAAAATATACAGAATGGTGACCGTATTCCAAAACTTGCAGGTATATTTACATTAACAACAAGAAATACAATGATTACTCACAAAACAATGACAATAGATCAAGTCTGTACTTAAAAAAAATCATAAAAATAAATGATACAAATCATAAAATGATGACAGAAAAAAAAACTACAAAAGGAAAAACAAAAGAAAAACAAAACAGAAAGTTTTGACACCTCTCTCAAGTGAGCAAAGAAAAGCTTCCAACAACTGTATCAGGAAACGTTAGAAAGCTGCTTTGGGAAGATGAGCACAAGAGAGACCTTCTTCCGCGGCCTGCAGGTGTCTTGACAATCAAAGGATCAAAAATAATAATGATTCGAAAAATAAAGTTGACAGCAAACAGGAAAAAAGAAATTGTTGGTGGATTAAATTGCAGTGTACAGTGGAATTGTAAAACACACGACGCACAGTTGCTGGGATCTCATTTGGATTGGGGGTGATTGTGGATCTCCATCCTGTCCGGGTTGTCAACCTGCAGCATTCCTTGGGAAAATATTACATGAGTACATGCTGTTCAATATGATTGGTCTGTTGTGTGGATGCAGTTGCAGCAGTCTTCTGGAGCTTTTCTTCAACCCAGGTGCTGTACACACCGTAGAGGTTCATCACTGTGGAGAGGTTACTAGCACATACGATGCACATTGACTGGGATCTTAATCAGATTGTAGGTGATTTGGGAGGTCCATTCTGTCGGGGTGTCACAATGCAGAATTCCATTGGAAAATTTAATGTACGATGCACAGTGACTGGGATCTCATTCAGATTGCCGGTGATTGGGGAAGTCCACCCTGCCCGGGGTGACAAATTGCAGAAGTCCTTGGGGAAGGCATACACAATCGTGACCATATTCCAACGCTTGCAGGTATATTAACATTAACAATAAAAAAAACACAATAATCATTCACAAAACAATGACAGTAGAACAAGTCTGTACAAAATGAAGAAAACATAAAAAAGAAATGATACAAATCAGAAAAGAATGAGAGAAAATCAAACTACAAAAGGAAAAACAAAAACAAAAGCAAAACAAAACAGAAAATTTTGACACCTCTCTCAAGTGAGCAAAGAAAAGCTTCCAACAACTGTATCTGGAAAAGTTAGAAAGCTGCTTTGGGAAGATGAGCACAAGAGAGACCTTCTTCCAAGGCCTGCAGGTGTCTTGACAATCAAAGGATCAAAAATAATGATGATTCGAAAAACAAAGTTGACAGCAAACAGGAAAAAAGAAATTGTTGGTGGATTAAATTGCAGTATACAGTGGAATTGTGAAACACACGACGCACAGTTGCTGGGATCTCATTTGGATTGGGGGTGATTGTGGATCTCCATCCTGTCCGGGTTGTCGACCTGCAGCATTCCTTGGGAAAATATTACATGAGTACATGCTGTTCAATATGATGGGTCTGTTGTGTGGATGCAGTTGCAGCAGTCTTCGGGAGCTTTTCTTCAACCCAGGTGCTTTACACACCGTAGAGGGTCATCATTGTGGAGAGGTTACTAGCACATACGATGCACAGTGACACAGTGACAGATTGCCGGTGACTGGGGAAGTCCACCCTGCCCGGGGTGACAAATTGCAGAAGTCCTTGGGGAAAGCATACACAATCGTGACCATATTCCAAAGCTTGCGGCCGGGTATATTAACATTAACAATAAAAAAAACAAAATAATCATTCACAAAACAATGACAGTAGAACAAGTCTGTACATAATAAAGAAAACATAAAAAAGAAATGATACAAATCAAAAAAGGATGAGAGAAAATAAAATTACAAAAGCAAAAACAAAACAAAACAGAATATTTTGACACCTCTCTCAAGTGAGCAAAGAAAAGCTTCCAACAACTGTATCTGGAAAACTTAGAAAGCTGCTTTGGGAAGATGAGCACAAGAGAGACCTTCTTCCGAGGCCTGCAGGTGTCTTGACAATCAAAGGATCAAAAATAATGATGATTCGAAAAATAAAGTTGACAGCAAACAGGAAAAAAGAAATTGTTGGTGGATTAAATTGCAGTGTACAGTGGAATTGTAAAACACACGACGCACAGTTGCTGGGATCTCATTTGGATTGGGGGTGATTGTGGATCTCCATCCTGTCTGGGGTGTCAACCTGCAGCATTCCTTGGGAAAATATTACATGAGTACATGCTGTTCAATATGATTGGTCTGTTGTGTGGATGCAGTTGCAGCAGTCTTCTGGAGCTTTTCTTCAACCCAGGTGCTGTACACACCGTAGAGGTTCATCACTGTGGAGAGGTTACTAGCACATACGATGCACATTGACTGGGATCTTAATCAGATTGTAGGTGATTTGGGAGGTCCATTCTGTCGGGGTGTCACATTGCAGAATTCCATTGGAAAATTTAATGTACGATGCACAGTGACTGGGATCTCATTCAGATTGCCGGTGATTGGGGAAGTCCACCCTGCCCGGGGTGACAAATTGCAGAAGTCCTTGGGGAAGGCATACACAATCGTGACCATATTCCAACGCTTGCGGGTATATTAACATTAACAATAAAATAAACACAATAATCATTCACAAAACAATGGCAGTAGAACAAGTCTGTACCAAATTAAGAAAACATAAAAAAGAAATGATACAAATCAGAAAAGAATGAGAGAAAATCAAACTACAAAAGGAAAAACAAAAACAAAAGCAAAACAAAACAGAATATTTTGACACCTCTCTCAAGTGAGCAAAGAAAAGCTTCCAACAACTGTATCTGGAAAAGTTAGAAAGCTGCTTTGGGAAGATGAGCACAAGAGAGACCTTCTTCCAAGGCCTGCAGGTGTCTTGACAATCAAAGGATCAAAAATAATGATGATTCGAAAAACAAAGTTGACAGCAAACAGGAAAAAAGAAATTGTTGGTGGATTAAATTGCAGTATACAGTGGAATTGTGAAACACACGACGCACAGTTGCTGGGATCTCATTTGGATTGGGGGTGATTGTGGATCTCCATCCTGTCCGGGTTGTCAACCTGCAGCATTCCTTGGGAAAATATTACATGAGTACATGCTGTTCAATATGATGGGTCTGTTGTGTGGATGCAGTTGCAGCAGTCTTCGGGAGCTTTTCTTCAACCCAGGTGCTTTACACACCGTAGAGGGTCATCATTGTGGAGAGGTTACTAGCACATACGATGCACAGTGACTGGGATCTCATTCAGATTGCCGGTGACTGGGGAAGTCAACCCTGCCCGGGGTGACAAATTGCAGAAGTCCTTGGGGAAAGCATACACAATCGTGACCATATTCCAAAGCTTGCGGCCGGGTATATTAACATTAACAATAAAAAAAACAAAATAATCATTCACAAAACAATGACAGTCGAACAAGTCTGTACATAATAAAGAAAACATAAAAAAGAAATGATACAAATCAAAAAAGGATGAGAGAAAATAAAATTACAAAAGCAAAAACAAAACAAAACAGAATATTTTGACACCTCTCTCAAGTGAGCAAAGAAAAGCTTCCAACAACTGTATCTGGAAAAGTTAGAAAGCTGCTTTGGGAAGATGAGCACAAGAGAGACCTTCTTCCAAGGCCTGCCGGTGTCTTGACAATCACAGGATCAAAAATAATGATGATTCAAAAAACAAAATTGACAGCAAACAGGAAAAAAGAAATTGTTGGTGGATTAAATTGCAGTATACCTTGGGATTGTGAAACACAAAATGCACAGATGCTGGGATCTCATTTGGATTGGGGGTGATTGAGGAGGGTGATTGAGGACCTCCATCCTGTCCGGGGTGTCAACCTGCAGCATTCCTTGGGAAAATATTACATGAGTACACGCTGTTCAATATGATGGGTCTGTTGTGTGGATGCAGTTGCAGCAGTCTTCTGGAGCTTTTCTTCAACCCAGGTGCTTTACACACAGTAGAGAGTCATCACTGTGGAGAGGTTACTAGCACATACGATGCACAGTGACTGGAATCTTAAGCAGATTGTAGGTGATTTGGCAGATCCATTCTGTCGGGGTGTCACATTGCAGAATTCCATTGGAAAATCTAATGTACGATGCACAGTGACTGGGATCGCATTCAGACTGGGATGATTGGGGAGGTCCATCCTGTCCGGGGTGTCAAATTGCAGGATTCCTTGGGAAAATATACACAATGGTGACCGTATTCCAAAGCTTGCAGGTATATTAACATTAAAAATAACAAACACAAAGATTATTCACAAAATAATGACAAAATCACAAGTCAGTACATAATAAAGAAAACATAAAAAAGAAATGATAAAAATTGTAAAATGATGAGAGAAAATAAAACTTCAAAGGCAAAAAACAAAGCAAAGCAAAACAGAAAGTTTTGACACCTCTCTCGAGTGAGCAAAGAAAAGCTTCCAACAATTGTATCAGGTGAAGTTAGAAAGCTGCTTTGGGAAGATGAGCACAAGAGAGACCTTCTTCCAAGGCCTGCAGGTATCTTAACAATCAAAGGATCAAAAATAATGATGATTCAAAAAACAAAGTTGACAGCAAACAGGAAAAAAGAAATTGTTGGTGGATTAAATTGCAGTATACCTTGGGATTGTGAAACACAAAATGCACAGATGCTGGGATCTCATTTGGATTGGGGGTGATTGAGGAGGGTGATTGAGGACCTCCATCCTGTCCGGGGTGTCAACCTGCAGCATTCCTTGGGAAAATATTAGATGAGTACACACTGTTCAATATGATGGGTCTGTTGTGTGGATGCAGTTGCAGCAGTCTTCTGGAGCTTTTCTTCAACCCAGGTGCTTTACACACCGTAGAGGGTCATCATTGTGGAGAGGTTACTAGCACATACGATGCACAGTGACTGGAATCTTAATCAGATTGCTGGTGATTAGGCAGGTCCATTCTGTCGGGGTGTCACATTGCAGAATTCCATTGGAAAATCTAATGTACGATGCACAGTGACTGGGATCTCATTCAGATTGCCGGTGACTGGGGAAGTCCACCCTGCCCGGGGTGACAAATTGCAGAAGTCCTTGGGGAAAGCATACACAATCGTGACCATATTCCAAAGCTTGCGGCCGGGTATATTAACATTAACAATAAAAAAAACACAATAATCATTTACAAAACAATGACAGTCGAACAAGTCTGTACATAATAAAGAAAACATAAAAAAAGAAATTATACAAATCAAAAAAGGATGAGAGAAAATAAAATTACAAAAGCAAAAACAAAACAAAACAGAATATTTTGACACCTCTCTCAAGTGAGCAAAGAAAAGCTTCCAACAACTGTATCTGGAAAACTTAGAAAGCTGCTTTGGGAAGATGAGCACAAGAGAGACCTTCTTCCGAGGCCTGCAGGTGTCTTGACAATCAAAGGATCAAAAATAATGATGATTCGAAAAATAAAGTTGACAGCAAACAGGAAAAAAGAAATTGTTGGTGGATTACATTGCAGTGTACAGTGGAATTGTAAAACACACGACGCACAGTTGCTGGGATCTCATTTGGATTGGGGGTGATTGTGGATCTCCGTCCTGTCTGGGGTGTCAACCTGCAGCATTCCTTGGGAAAATATTACATGAGTACATGCTGTTCAATATGATTGGTCTGTTGTGTGGATGCAGTTGCAGCAGTCTTCTGGAGCTTTTCTTCAACCCAGGTGCTGTACACACCGTAGAGGTTCATCACTGTGGAGAGGTTACTAGCACATACGATGCACATTGACTGGGATCTTAATCAAATTGTAGGTGATTTGGGAGGTCCATTCTGTCGGGGTGTCACATTGCAGAATTCCATTGGAAAATTTAATGTACGATGCACAGTGACTGGGATCTCATTCAGATTGCCGGTGATTGGGGAAGTCCACCCTGCCCGGGGTGACAAATTGCAGAAGTCCTTGGGGAAGGCATACACAATCGTGACCATATTCCAACGCTTGCGGGTATATTAACATTAACAATAAAAAAACCACAATAATCATTCACAAAACAGTGGCAGTAGAATAAGACTGTACCAAATTAAGAAAACATAAAAAAGAAATGATACAAATCAGAAAAGAATGAGAGAAAATCAAACTACAAAAGGAAAAACAAAAACAAAAGCAAAACAAAACAGAATATTTTGACACCTCTCTCAAGTGAGCAAAGAAAAGCTTCCAACAACTGTATCTGGAAAAGTTAGAAAGCTGCTTTGGGAAGATGAGCACAAGAGAGACCTTCTTCCAAGGCCTGCAGGTGTCTTGACAATCAAAGGATCAAAAATAATGATGATTCGAAAAACAAAGTTGACAGCAAACAGGAAAAAAGAAATTGTTGGTGGATTAAATTGCAGTATACAGTGGAATTGTGAAACACACGACGCACAGTTGCTGTGATCTCATTTGGATTGGGGGTGATTGTGGATCTCCATCCTGTCCGGGTTGTCAACCTGCAGCATTCCTTGGGAAAATATTACATGAGTACATGCTGTTCAATATGATGGGTCTGTTGTGTGGATGCAGTTGCAGCAGTCTTCGGGAGCTTTTCTTCAACCCAGGTGCTTTACACACCGTAGAGGGTCATCATTGTGGAGAGGTTACTAGCACATACGATGCACAGTGACTGGGATCTCATTCAGATTGCCGGTGACTGGGGAAGTCAACCCTGCCCGGGGTGACAAATTGCAGAAGTCCTTGGGGAAAGCATACACAATCGTGACCATATTCCAAAGCTTGCGGCCGGGTATATTAACATTAACAATAAAAAAAACAAAATAATCATTCACAAAACAATGACAGTCGAACAAGTCTGTACATAATAAAGAAAACATAAAAAAGAAATGATACAAATCAAAAAAGGATGAGAGAAAATAAAATTACAAAAGCAAAAACAAAACAAAACAGAATATTTTGACACCTCTCTCAAGTGAGCAAAGAAAAGCTTCCAACAACTGTATCTGGAAAAGTTAGAAAGCTGCTTTGGGAAGATGAGCACAAGAGAGACCTTCTTCCAAGGCCTGCCGGTGTCTTGACAATCACAGGATCAAAAATAATGATGATTCAAAAAACAAAGTTGACAGCAAACAGTAAAAAATAAATTGTTGGTGGATTAAATTGCAGTATACCTTGGGATTGTGAAACACAAAATGCACAGATGCTGGGATCTCATTTGGATTGGGGGTGATTGAGGAGGGTGATTGAGGACCTCCATCCTGTCCGGGGTGTCAACCTGCAGCATTCCTTGGGAAAATATTACATGAGTACACGCTGTTCAATATGATGGGTCTGTTGTGTGGATGCAGTTGCAGCAGTCTTCTGGAGCTTTTCTTCAACCCAGGTGCTTTACACACAGTAGAGAGTCATCACTGTGGAGAGGTTACTAGCACATACGATGCACAGTGACTGGAATCTTAAGCAGATTGTAGGTGATTTGGCAGATCCATTCTGTTGGGGTGTCACATTGCAGAATTCCATTGGAAAATCTAATGTACGATGCACAGTGACTGGGATCGCATTCAGACTGGGATGATTGGGGAGGTCCATCCTGTCCGGGGTGTCAAATTGCAGGATTCCTTGGGAAAATATACACAATGGTGACCGTATTCCAAAGCTTGCAGGTATATTAACATTAAAAATAACAAACACAAAGATTATTCACAAAATAATGACAAAATCACAAGTCAGTACATAATAAAGAAAACATAAAAAAGAAATGATAAAAATTGTAAAATGATGAGAGAAAATAAAACTTCAAAGGCAAAAAACAAAGCAAAACAAAACAGAAAGTTTTGACACCTCTCTCGAGTGAGCAAAGAAAAGCTTCCAACAATTGTATCAGGTGAAGTTAGAAAGCTGCTTTGGGAAGATGAGCACAAGAGAGACCTTCTTCCAAGGCCTGCAGGTATCTTAACAATCAAAGGATCAAAAATAATGATGATTCAAAAAACAAAGTTGACAGCAAACAGGAAAAAAGAAATTGTTGGTGGATTAAATTGCAGTATACCTTGGGATTGTGAAACACAAAATGCACAGATGCTGGGATCTCATTTGGATTGGGGGTGATTGAGGAGGGTGATTGAGGACCTCCATCCTGTCCGGGGTGTCAACCTGCAGCATTCCTTGGGAAAATATTAGATGAGTACACACTGTTCAATATGATGGGTCTGTTGTGTGGATGCAGTTGCAGCAGTCTTCTGGAGCTTTTCTTCAACCCAGGTGCTTTACACACCGTAGAGGGTCATCATTGTGGAGAGGTTACTAGCACATACGATGCACAGTGACTGGAATCTTAATCAGATTGCTGGTGATTAGGCAGGTCCATTCTGTCGGGGTGTCACATTGCAGAATTCCATTGGAAAATCTAATGTACGATGCACAGTGACTGGGATCTCATTCAGATTGCCGGTGACTGGGGAAGTCCACCCTGCCCGGGGTGACAAATTGCAGAAGTCCTTGGGGAAAGCATACACAATCGTGACCATATTCCAAAGCTTGCGGCCGGGTATATTAACATTAACAATAAAAAAAACAAAATAATCATTCACAAAACAATGACAGTCGAACAAGTCTGTACATAATAAAGAAAACATAAAAAAGAAATGATACAAATCAAAAAAGGATGAGAGAAAATAAAATTACAAAAGCAAAAACAAAACAAAACAGAATATTTTGACACCTCTCTCAAGTGAGCAAAGAAAAGCTTCCAACAACTGTATCTGGAAAAGTTAGAAAGCTGCTTGGGAAGATGAGCACAAGAGAGACCTTCTTCCGAGGCCTGCAGGTGTCTTGACAATCAAAGGATCAAAAATAATGATGATTCGAAAAATAAAGTTGACAGCAAACAGGAAAAAAGAAATTGTTGGTGGATTAAATTGCAGTGTACAGTGGAATTGTAAAACACACGACGCACAGTTGCTGGGATCTCATTTGGATTGGGGGTGATTGTGGATCTCCATCCTGTCTGGGGTGTCAACCTGCAGCATTCCTTGGGAAAATATTACATGAGTACATGCTGTTCAATATGATTGGTCTGTTGTGTGGATGCAGTTGCAGCAGTCTTCTGGAGCTTTTCTTCAACCCAGGTGCTGTACACACCGTAGAGGTTCATCACTGTGGAGAGGTTACTAGCACATACGATGCACATTGACTGGGATCTTAATCAGATTGTAGGTGATTTGGGAGGTCCATTCTGTCGGGGTGTCACATTGCAGAATTCCATTGGAAAATTTAATGTACGATGCACAGTGACTGGGATCTCATTCAGATTGCCGGTGACTGGGGAAGTCCACCATGCCCGGGGTGACAAATTGCAGAAGTCCTTGGGGAAAGCATACACAATCGTGACCATATTCTAAAGCTTGCGGCCGGGTATATTAACATTAACAATAAAAAAAACAAAATAATCATTCACAAAACAATGACAGTCGAACAAGTCTGTACATAATAAAGAAAACATAAAAAGAAATGATACAAATCAAAAAAGGATGAGAGAAAATAAAATTACAAAAGCAAAAACAAAACAAAACAGAATATTTTGACACCTCTCTCAAGTGAGCAAAGAAAAGCTTCCAACAACTGTATCTGGAAAAGTTAGAAAGCTGCTTTGGGAAGATGAGCACAAGAGAGACCTTCTTCCGAGGCCTGCAGGTGTCTTGACAATCAAAGGATCAAAAATAATGATGATTCGAAAAATAAAGTTGACAGCAAACAGGAAAAAAGAAATTGTTGGTGGATTAAATTGCAGTGTACAGTGGAATTGTAAAACACACGACGCACAGTTGCTGGGATCTCATTTGGATTGGGGGTGATTGTGGATCTCCATCCTGTCTGGGGTGTCAACCTGCAGCATTCCTTGGGAAAATATTACATGAGTACATGCTGTTCAATATGATTGGTCTGTTGTGTGGATGCAGTTGCAGCAGTCTTCTGGAGCTTTTCTTCAACCCAGGTGCTGTACACACCGTAGAGGTTCATCACTGTGGAGAGGTTACTAGCACATACGATGCACATTGACTGGGATCTTAATCAGATTGTAGGTGATTTGGGAGGTCCATTCTGTCGGGGTGTCACATTGCAGAATTCCATTGGAAAATTTAATGTACGATGCACAGTGACTGGGATCTCATTCAGATTGCCGGTGATTGGGGAAGTCCACCCTGTCCGGGGTGACAAATTGCAGAAGTCCTTGGGGAAGGCATACACAATCGTGACCATATTCCAACGCTTGCGGGTATATTAACATTAACAATAAAAAAAAACACAATAATCATTCACAAAACAATGGCAGTAGAACAAGTCTGTACCAAATTAAGAAAACATAAAAAAGAAATGATACAAATCAGAAAAGAATGAGAGAAAATCAAACTACAAAAGGAAAAACAAAACAAAGCAAAACAAAACAGAATATTTTGACACCTCTCTCAAGTGAGCAAAGAAAAGCTTCCAACAACTGTATCTGGAAAAGTTAGAAAGCTGCTTTGGGAAGATGAGCACAAGAGAGACCTTCTTCCAAGGCCTGCAGGTGTCTTGACAATCAAAGGATCAAAAATAATGATGATTCGAAAAACAAAGTTGACAGCAAACAGGAAAAAAGAAATTGTTGGTGGATTAAATTGCAGTATACAGTGGAATTGTGAAACACACGACGCACAGTTGCTGTGATCTCATTTGGATTGGGGGTGATTGTGGATCTCCATCCTGTCCGGGTTGTCAACCTGCAGCATTCCTTGGGAAAATATTACATGAGTACATGCTGTTCAATATGATGGGTCTGTTGTGTGGATGCAGTTGCAGCAGTCTTCGGGAGCTTTTCTTCAACCCAGGTGCTTTACACACCGTAGAGGGTCATCATTGTGGAGAGGTTACTAGCACATACGATGCACAGTGACTGGGATCTCATTCAGATTGCCGGTGACTGGGGAAGTCCACCCTGCCCGGGGTGACAAATTGCAGAAGTCCTTGGGGAAAGCATACACAATCGTGACCATATTCCAAAGCTTGCGGCCGGGTATATTAACATTAACAATAAAAAAAACAAAATAGTCATTCACAAAACAATGACAGTCGAACAAGTCTGTACATAATAAAGAAAACATAAAAAAGAAATGATACAAATCAAAAAAGGATGAGAGAAAATAAAATTACAAAAGCAAAAACAAAACAAAACAGAATATTTTGACACCTCTCTCAAGTGAGCAAAGAAAAGCTTCCAACAACTGTATCTGGAAAAGTTAGAAAGCTGCTTTGGGAAGATGAGCACAAGAGAGACCTTCTTCCAAGGCCTGCCGGTGTCTTGACAATCACAGGATCAAAAATAATGATGATTCAAAAAAACAAAATTGACAGCAAACAGTAAAAAAGAAATTGTTGGTGGATTAAATTGCAGTATACCTTGGGATTGTGAAACACAAAATGCACAGATGCTGGGATCTCATTTGGATTGGGGGTGATTGAGGAGGGTGATTGAGGACCTCCATCCTGTCCGGGGTGTCAACCTGCAGCATTCCTTGGGAAAATATTACATGAGTACACGCTGTTCAATATGATGGGTCTGTTGTGTGGATGCAGTTGCAGCAGTCTTCTGGAGCTTTTCTTCAACCCAGGTGCTTTACACACAGTAGAGAGTCATCACTGTGGAGAGGTTACTAGCACATACGATGCACAGTGACTGGGATCTCATTCAGATTGCCGGTGATTGGGGAAGTCCACCCTGTCCGGGGTGACAAATTGCAGAAGTCCTTGGGGAAAGCATACACAATCGTGACCATATTCTAAAGCTTGCGGCCGGGTATATTAACATTAACAATAAAAAAAACAAAATAATCATTCACAAAACAATGACAGTCGAACAAGTCTGTACATAATAAAGAAAACATAAAAAAGAAATGATACAAATCAAAAAAGGATGAGAGAAAATAAAATTACAAAAGCAAAAACAAAACAAAACAGAATATTTTGACACCTCTCTCAAGTGAGCAAAGAAAAGCTTCCAACAACTGTATCTGGAAAAGTTAGAAAGCTGCTTGGGAAGATGAGCACAAGAGAGACCTTCTTCCGAGGCCTGCAGGTGTCTTGACAATCAAAGGATCAAAAATAATGATGATTCGAAAAATAAAGTTGACAGCAAACAGGAAAAAAGAAATTGTTGGTGGATTAAATTGCAGTGTACAGTGGAATTGTAAAACACACGACGCACAGTTGCTGGGATCTCATTTGGATTGGGGGTGATTGTGGATCTCCATCCTGTCTGGGGTGTCAACCTGCAGCATTCCTTGGGAAAATATTACATGAGTACATGCTGTTCAATATGATTGGTCTGTTGTGTGGATGCAGTTGCAGCAGTCTTCTGGAGCTTTTCTTCAACCCAGGTGCTGTACACACCGTAGAGGTTCATCACTGTGGAGAGGTTACTAGCACATACGATGCACATTGACTGGGATCTTAATCAGATTGTAGGTGATTTGGGAGGTCCATTCTGTCGGGGTGTCACATTGCAGAATTCCATTGGAAAATTTAATGTACGATGCACAGTGACTGGGATCTCATTCAGATTGCCGGTGATTGGGGAAGTCCACCCTGTCCGGGGTGACAAATTGCAGAAGTCCTTGGGGAAGGCATACACAATCGTGACCATATTCCAACGCTTGCGGGTATATTAACATTAACAATAAAAAAAAAACACAATAATCATTCACAAAACAATGGCAGTAGAACAAGTCTGTACCAAATTAAGAAAACATAAAAAAGAAATGATACAAATCAGAAAAGAATGAGAGAAAATCAAACTACAAAAGGAAAAACAAAAACAAAAGCAAAACAAAACAGAATATTTTGACACCTCTCTCAAGTGAGCAAAGAAAAGCTTCCAACAACTGTATCTGGAAAAGTTAGAAAGCTGCTTTGGGAAGATGAGCACAAGAGAGACCTTCTTCCAAGGCCTGCAGGTGTCTTGACAATCAAAGGATCAAAAATAATGATGATTCGAAAAACAAAGTTGACAGCAAACAGGAAAAAAGAAATTGTTGGTGGATTAAATTGCAGTATACAGTGGAATTGTGAAACACACGACGCACAGTTGCTGTGATCTCATTTGGATTGGGGGTGATTGTGGATCTCCATCCTGTCCGGGTTGTCAACCTGCAGCATTCCTTGGGAAAATATTACATGAGTACATGCTGTTCAATATGATGGGTCTGTTGTGTGGATGCAGTTGCAGCAGTCTTCGGGAGCTTTTCTTCAACCCAGGTGCTTTACACACCGTAGAGGGTCATCATTGTGGAGAGGTTACTAGCACATACGATGCACAGTGACTGGGATCTCATTCAGATTGCCGGTGACTGGGGAAGTCCACCCTGCCCGGGGTGACAAATTGCAGAAGTCCTTGGGGAAAGCATACACAATCGTGACCATATTCCAAAGCTTGCGGCCGGGTATATTAACATTAACAATAAAAAAAACAAAATAGTCATTCACAAAACAATGACAGTCGAACAAGTCTGTACATAATAAAGAAAACATAAAAAAGAAATGATACAAATCAAAAAAGGATGAGAGAAAATAAAATTACAAAAGCAAAAACAAAACAAAACAGAATATTTTGACACCTCTCTCAAGTGAGCAAAGAAAAGCTTCCAACAACTGTATCTGGAAAAGTTAGAAAGCTGCTTTGGGAAGATGAGCACAAGAGAGACCTTCTTCCAAGGCCTGCCGGTGTCTTGACAATCACAGGATCAAAAATAATGATGATTCAAAAAACAAAATTGACAGCAAACAGTAAAAAAGAAATTGTTGGTGGATTAAATTGCAGTATACCTTGGGATTGTGAAACACAAAATGCACAGATGCTGGGATCTCATTTGGATTGGGGGTGATTGAGGAGGGTGATTGAGGACCTCCATCCTGTCCGGGGTGTCAACCTGCAGCATTCCTTGGGAAAATATTACATGAGTACACGCTGTTCAATATGATGGGTCTGTTGTGTGGATGCAGTTGCAGCAGTCTTCTGGAGCTTTTCTTCAACCCAGGTGCTTTACACACAGTAGAGAGTCATCACTGTGGAGAGGTTACTAGCACATACGATGCACAGTGACTGGAATCTTAAGCAGATTGTAGGTGATTTGGCAGATCCATTCTGTCGGGGTGTCACATTGCAGAATTCCATTGGAAAATCTAATGTACGATGCACAGTGACTGGGATCGCATTCAGACTGGGATGATTGGGGAGGTCCATCCTGTCCGGGGTGTCAAATTGCAGGATTCCTTGGGAAAATATACACAATGGTGACCGTATTCCAAAGCTTGCAGGTATATTAACATTAAAAATAACAAACACAAAGATTATTCACAAAATAATGACAAAATCACAACTCAGTACATAATAAAGAAAACATAAAAAAGAAATGATAAAAATTATAAAATGATGAGAGAAAATAAAACTTCAAACGCAAAAAACAAAGCAAAACAAAACAGAAAGTTTTGACACCTCTCTCGAGTGAGCAAAGAAAAGCTTCCAACAATTGTATCAGGTGAAGTTAGAAAGCTGCTTTGGGAAGATGAGCACAAGAGAGACCTTCTTCCAAGGCCTGCAGGTATCTTAACAATCAAAGGATCAAAAATAATGATGATTCAAAAAACAAAGTTGACAGCAAACAGGAAAAAAGAAATTGTTGGTGGATTAAATTGCAGTATACCTTGGGATTGTGAAACACAAAATGCACAGATGCTGGGATCTCATTTGGATTGGGGGTGATTGAGGAGGGTGATTGAGGACCTCCATCCTGTCCGGGGTGTCAACCTGCAGCATTCCTTGGGAAAATATTACATGAGTACACGCTGTTCAATATGATGGGTCTGTTGTGTGGATGCAGTTGCAGCAGTCTTCTGGAGCTTTTCTTCAACCCAGGTGCTTTACACTAGAGAGTCATCACTGTGGAGAGGTTACTAGCACATACGATGCACAGTGACTGGGATCTCATTCAGATTGCCGGTGACTGGGGAAGTCCACCCTGCCCGGGGTGACAAATTGCAGAAGTCCTTGGGGAAAGCATACACAATCGTGACCATATTCCAAAGCTTGCGGCCGGGTATATTAACATTAACAATAAAAAAAACAAAATAATCATTCACAAAACAATGACAGTCGAACAAGTCTGTACATAATAAAGAAAACATAAAAAAGAAATGATACAAATCAAAAAAGGATGAGAGAAAATAAAATTACAAAAGCAAAAACAAAACAAAACAGAATATTTTGACACCTCTCTCAAGTGAGCAAAGAAAAGCTTCCAACAACTGTATCTGGAAAACTTAGAAAGCTGCTTTGGGAAGATGAGCACAAGAGAGACCTTCTTCCGAGGCCTGCAGGTGTCTTGACAATCAAAGGATCAAAAATAATGATGATTCGAAAAATAAAGTTGACAGCAAACAGGAAAAAAGAAATTGTTGGTGGATTAAATTGCAGTGTACAGTGGAATTGTAAAACACACGACGCACAGTTGCTGGGATCTCATTTAGATTGGGGGTGATTGTGGATCTCCATCCTGTCTGGGGTGTCAACCTGCAGCATTCCTTGGGAAAATATTACATGAGTACATGCTGTTCAATATGATTGGTCTGTTGTGTGGATGCAGTTGCAGCAGTCTTCTGGAGCTTTTCTTCAACCCAGGTGCTGTACACACCGTAGAGGTTCATCACTGTGGAGAGGTTACTAGCACATACGATGCACATTGACTGGGATCTTAATCAGATTGTAGGTGATTTGGGAGGTCCATTCTGTCGGGGTGTCACATTGCAGAATTCCATTGGAAAATTTAATGTACGATGCACAGTGACTGGGATCTCATTCAGATTGCCGGTGATTGGGGAAGTCCACCCTGCCCGGGGTGACAAATTGCAGAAGTCCTTGGGGAAGGCATACACAATCGTGACCATATTCCAACGCTTGCGGGTATATTAACATTAACAATAAAAAAAACACAATAATCATTCACAAAACAATGACAGTAGAACAAGTCTGTACATAATAAAGAAAACATAAAAAAGAAATGATACAAATCAAAAAAGGATGAGAGAAAATAAAATTACAAAAGCAAAAACAAAACAAAACAGAATATTTTGACACCTCTCTAAAGTGAGCAAAGAAAAGCTTCCAACAACTGTATCAGGAAAAGTTAGAAAGCTGCTTTGGGAAGATGAGCACAAGAGAGACCTTCTTCCAAGGCCTGCCGGTGTCTTGACAATCAAAGGATCAAAAGTAATGATGATTTGAAAAACAACGTCGACAGCAATCATGTGAAAAATAAATTGTTGGTGGATTAAATTGTAGTATACCCTGGGATCAAGAAACACACGATGCACAGTGACTGGGATCTCAGTCAGATTGCGGATGATTGGGGAGGTCCATCATTTCCGGGGTCTCAAATTGCAGCATTCCATGGGAATATATACACAATGGTGACCGTATTCCAAAGCTTGCAGGTATATTAACATTAAAAATAACAAGCACAAAGATTATTCACAAAATAATGACAAAATCACAAGTCAGTACATAATAAAAAAAACATAAAAAAGAAATGATAAAAATTATAAAATGATGAGAGAAAATCAAACTACAAAGGCAAAAAACAAAGCAAAACAAAACAGAAACTTTTGACACCTCTCTCGAGTGAGCAAAGAAAAGCTTCCAACAACTGTATCAGGTGAAGTTAGAAAGCTGCTTTGGGAAGATGAGCACAAGAGAGACCTTCTTCCAAGGCCTGCAGGTGTCTTGACAATCAAAGGATCAAAAATAATGATGATTCGAAAAACAAAGTTGACAGCAAACAGGAAAAAACAAATTGTTGGTGGATTAAATTGCAGTTTACAGTGGAATTGTGAAACACACGATGCACAGTTGCTGCGTTCTCATTTGGTTTGTGGGTGATTAAGGTGGTCCATCCGGTTCATGGTGTCAACCTGCAGCATTCCTATGGAATATATACAAAATACGATGCACAGTGACTTGGATCTTATTCAGATTGTAAGTGATTGGGGAGGTCCATCCTGTCCGGGGTGTCAAATTGCTGCATTCCTTGGGAAAATATTACATGAGTACACGCTGTTCAATATGATGGGTCTGTTGTGTGGATGCAGTTACAGCAGTCTTCTGGAGCTTTTCTTCAACCCTGGTGCTTTACACACCGTCGAGGGTCATCACTGTGGAGAGGTTACTAGCACATACGATGCACAGTGACTGGGATCTTAATCAGATTGTGGATGATTGGAGAAGTCCATCCTGTCCGGTGTGTCAAATTGCAGAAGTCCTTGGGAAAACATCCACAATCGTGACCTTATTCCAAAGTTTGCAGGTATGTGAACATTAACAATAAAAAAAAACAATGATTGTTCACAATACAATGACCACAAATCATACAAATCAAAAAAGGATGAGAGAAACAAAACTACAAAAGCAAAATCCAAAATAAAACAGACCAGAAAATTTTACAGCGTCACATTAAAAAAATCTGTCTCCAGTTTTGTCTCTACTAAGCAGTATTTTAGCTCGTTGATTGCTGATGCTGTGTTTTTCTTGCTGTTTTTTTTTCGTGTCTGTCCGTTTCAATCTGGTCACTCTCTGTGTCCTCAAGTCGCTTGTGCCTTGATATCGTTTCTCCAGGCGGTCCAGCGTTGTTCTTTACTTTTATTGAGTGTTTAAGAGTGCCGTGTTCTAATTCTCCATAGGAACCTGCTCACTATACATTATCCCTTACCTAAATGAGGCAAATAAAGCAAATTTATTCCGAGGTTGCAGTCTTTTCAGCATAAAAATCCTTAAATTGGCCTCAGAAACATCTTTGAGATGTAACTTTAAGAGGACAAACAGTTAATTCTCAACCAGCTGATCAGGTCCACTGTGTGTCTGCCAAGAGGTGAGTCCTACTCATAGAGTACAACCTTCTAAAGTGACGTCACACATGACGTCAAAGATCAGAGCAACCTGACACACACGCGTGCGCATGCGTGCACACGCGCGCGCGCGCACACACACACAAAGACCTTTTTTGCACCATGTTTGCTGAAAGCTGGAGCTTCAGTGATGATTCCCAGTGTGTTGAATATCCTTCAAGAGTTCACACTGCCAAAAGTAGCTGTGCGTGAATTGATAGCAAGCAATAACACATGTGATTTAAAAATTGTTAGAATATACCTGAAATCTTACTAGCAGGTTCCTATGGAGAAATAAACCCGACGCGATGACATAGTTTATTCATCCTGAAGACACGGCTTACTACTAAAGCATTCAACAATGTGACACAAAATAGTGATTAAAACATATTTTCCTGATCCAAAATGATCCTACTCTCGTCTGTCACCGCTCTCACTGCGCAGCGGCTCTGAAAGTAAACACGTACGTTGCCTAGCAACAGCCCCTCACTGTGCGCAGGCCGGCAGGCGGGATAACTTATTTTATTTGCAGTTAATTAGCGTAATCATGTCAAATGTTGGGAATGGACGGGATGATCCAGACCTGAGAGACACGTAGCTGGTGACAGAGTTTGGTTTACGGCTATTATTTTGTACTGATGGATAAAAGTCCCGAAGCAGCTGATTTCAGCGTTCAGCGTCATACATTAAAAAATCTGTCTCCAGTTTTGTCTCCACTAAGCAGTATTTTAGCTCGTTGATCGCTGATGCTGTGTTTTTCTTGCTGTTTTTTTCGTATCTGTCCGTTTCAATCTGGTCACTCTCTGTGTCCTCAAGTCGCTTGTGCCTTGATATCGTTTCTCCAGGCGGTCCAGCGTTGTTCTTTACTTTTATTGAGTGTTTAAGAGTGCCGTGTTCTTATTCTCCATAGGAACCTGCTCACTATACATTATCCCTTACCTAAATGAGGCAAATAAAGCAAATTTATTCCGAGGTTGCAGTCTTTTCAGCATAAAAATCCTTAAATTGGCCCCAGAAACATCTTTGAGATGTAACTTTAAGAGGACAAACAGTTTAGTCTCAACCAGCTGATCAGGTCCACTGTGTGTCTGCCAAGAGGTGAGTCCTACTCATAGAGTTCAACCTTCTAAACTGACGTCACACATGACGTCAAAGATCAGAGCAACCTGACACACACGCGTGCGCATGCGCGCGCACACGCGCACGCGCGCCCATACACACACAAAGACCTTTTTTGCACCATGTTTGCTCAAAGCTGGAGCTTCAGTGATGATTCCCAGTGTGTTGAATATCATTAAAGAGTTCACATTGCCAATCGTAGCTGTGCGTGAATTGATAGCAAGCAATAACACATGTGATTTAAAAATTGTTAGAATATACCTGAAATCTTACTAGCAGGTTCCTATGGAGAAATAAACCCCGACGCGATGACATAGTTTATTCATCCTGAAGACACGGCTTACTACTAAAGCATTCAATAATGTGACACAAAATAGTGATTAAAACATATTTTCCTGATCCAAAATGATCCTACTCTCGTCTGTCACCGCTCTCACTGAGCAGCGGCTCTGAAAGTAAACACGTACGTTGCCTAGCAACAGCCCCTCACTGTGCGCAGGCCGGCAGGCGGGATAACTTATTTTATTTGCAGTTAATTAGCGTAATCATGTCAAATGTTGAGAATGGACGGGATGATCCAGACCTGAGAGACACGTAGCTGGCGACAGAGTTTGGTTTACGGCTATTATTTTGTACTGATGGATAAAAGTCCCGAAGCAGCTGATTTCAGCGTTCAGCGTCATACATTAAAAAATCTGTCTCCAGTTTTGTCTCCACTCAGCAGTATTTTAGCTCGTTGATCGCTGATGCTGTGTTTTTCTTGCTGTTTTTTTTTTCGTGTCTGTCCATTTCAATCTGGTCACTCTCTGTGTCCTCAAGTCGCTTGTGCCTTGATATCGTTTCTCCAGGCGGTCCAGCGTTGTTCTTTACTCTTATTGAGTGTTTAAGAGTGCCGTGTTCTTATTCTCCATAGGAACCTGCTCACTATACATTATCCCTTACCTAAATGAGGCAAATAAAGCAAATTTATTCCGAGGTTGCAGTCTTTTCAGCATAAAAATCCTTAAATTGGCCTCAGAAACATCTTTGAGATGTAACTTTAAGAGGACAAACAGTTTAGTCTCAACCAGCTGATCAGGTCCACTGTGTGTCTGCCAAGAGGTGAGTCCTACTGATAGAGTACAACCTTCTAAAGTGACGTCAAGATCAGAGCAACCTGACACACCCGCGTGCGCATGCGCGCGCGCGCACACACACACACACACACAGATACAAAAAGACCTTTTTTGCACCATGTTTGCTGAAAGCTGGAGCTTCAGTGATGATTCCTAGTGTGTTGAATATCATTAAAGAGTTCACACTGCCAATCGTAGCTGTGCGTGAATTGATAGCAAGCAATAACACATGTGATATAAAAACTGTTAGAATATACCTGAAATCTTACTAGCAGGTTCCTATGGAGAAATAAACCCCGACGGGATGACATAGTTTATTCATCCTGAAGACACGGCTTACTACTAAAGCATTCAATAATGTGGCACAAAATAGTGATTAAAACATATTTTCCTGATCCAAAATGATCCTACTCTCGTCTGTCACCGCTCTCACTGCGCAGCGGCTCTGAAAGTAAACACGTACGTTGCCTAGCAACAGCCCCTTGCTGTGCGCAGGCCGGCAGGCGGGATAACTTATTTTATTTACAGTTAATTAGCGTAATCATGTCAAATGTTGGGAATGGACGGGATGATCCAGACCTGAGAGACACGTAGCTGGCGACAGAGTTTGGTTTCCCGCTATTATTTTGTACTGATGGATAAAAGTCCCGAAGCAGCTGATTTCAGCGTTCAGCGTCATACATTAAAAAATCTGTCTCCAGTTTTATTTATTTTAGCTCGTTGATCGCTGATGCTGTGTTTTTCTTGCTGTTTTTTCGTGTCTGTCCGTTTCAATCTGGTCACTCTCTGTGTCCTCAAGTCGCTTGTGCCTTGATATCGTTTCTCCAGGCGGTCCAGCGTTGTTCTTTACTTTTATTGAGTGTTTAAGAGTGCCGTGTTCTAATTCTCCATAGGAACCTGCTCACTATACATTATCCCTTACCTAAATGAGGCAAATAAAGCAAATGTATTCCGAGGTTGCAGTCTTTTCCTCTTTAAAAGTTTATTTTCGTCGTCACTATTGGTTTTTAATTTACTAAATTAAGACCAAAATGAGGTCATCACAACAATTCAAGAATCTGCTCTGAATGTTTTTTTCTGCACTGAACTGTTGCCAGCTGTTTGGTCCAGGTGCTTACATTTCCAGATGGTTTAACACCGTGTTCTTTAGATATTTTGGATCTACCTGACAGAGCTTAGATTTGACTTACACTTAACTTATATTTCACTATCTCCTCTTTTATCTAAATCAAATAAGCTCCATGTGACACTTTGCTGAAGGCTTGCTGTCTTTTTGTTTGTCGAGTTAAAAACGCCAGCTCCAGAAGCAAGGCAGCGTACCTGCAGCTGGACGTTGTGCACTGTTCCTGTTGTAAATAAAGTTTGAAATGATGTTCATTCCAGCTCAGCTCAGTGTTTGTGAGGTCATACGTCTGTAGATATTGTCTGTTCTTGTCAGATTAGCTCTTTGTGGCAACCAACAAAGCACAGACAACGCTATACAACCACAATACACAATGAATACATGAACTGCAGGAAGACTGAGCGTGTACTGAAGTTCAGCAGGAGGCGTGCTGCTGGCCTACAGGTGAACACACACATTATCACTTACGTATATTATGGAAGTTTAAATATCATTTGTAAGTATCCAGTTTGTCGGTCAAAGACTAAACTGACTTACACAAACGCCTTCATTTGACAACACAGTGAAAACTCTTTCTGACTACTAGCTTCAGTATTATTTGTAAATCCAAAAACAAACTGTACTCAGGAAAAACTGCAATAAAACCATGTAATTTTACACGAACTATATGTACAACAGAACTAGAAACACCTGCGCGTTGTATAACTGTGCATTGAAATGTAAGGGAAAAGCCCTGAAATAAATATCCCTTAAACAACCCAGTTTCCAAAAAAGTTGAGATGCTGTGTAAAACATGAATAGAAACAGAATGTGATGATTTGCAAAACACTGAAACTACACATTTAATTGAAAATAGCACAAAGACACCATATTAAATATTGAAACTCAGAAATTGTATTGTTGTCTGAATATGATGTCCTCATTTAGAATTTGATGCCAGCACCACATTTTAAAAAAGTGGCGACAAAAGACTGGAAAAGTTGTGAAATGCTAAAAGAAAACAGCTGGTGGAACATCTCACAATTATGTTGTATTAATAATGCCCTTTTACATTTGTTACAATTGGTTTACAAGGACAGTGTTGTTTAATACAGTGTCTTTTTTTATTCTGTACAGAAGTTAAGCTGATTTGTGTCGTCTTTTCTTTGGAAAAGGAATTTGATGGTAGACTTTTATCTGAGTGAAAAATGTCATGAATTTTGGGAGCAAGTCAAACTCTGGTACCCTCACGCTTCTGTGAGGTAAACAATACTTTCATTTTCTACATATCATCTGCACTGAGCCTGGATCTGCCACCTGGAGCTCTTAATGTGTGTCACCCTGAAAGGTTTCAGAGCAGATTTGTTGGACATGGCTTTGGTCTTTGTCCACCTCTCTTGTTGTTCATGTGCAGGTGGCATGATGAAAATGGTTGTTTTAAACATTGTAAAATGTTATAAAATCACAATTTCCTCTTGTGTTGTAGCAGTTTTCACTGCACAATGACTTAGGAAAACACAGATTTTGTATGATCAGTAAGTCTCTTATGTTGCTTTTACTTTGTCTTTTTTATCATTAAAGGTATGGCTTTGATTTCTGAACAATGAACAAGTCATGACCACTTTTATCACTATTTCTCTTGACTTTGGCTGAATTGGATGACTTGAGTCTGATGTGGCCATGATTTTGTTATTGTATGGTTAAAAAGATGAATGATTACCATCAGTCTCAAGCGTCTTTGCGAGAGACTAATGGTCGGTTTAAAGGCTTTGATCCAGGGTGTGCAGTGTGTGAAACTATTTGAGCAATGTGTCAAACAGCTATGCTGATTAACTCACATTTTCAATTTTGTCCCATTTTTATATGTGGATTTCTCTCCCATCATCTTTTCTCATCACAACTGAAGGCAATATCTTCTCCAAATGTCGGTGGATCAGGGCCTCCTGTGACATGTCTTCTTTTGTTTCTTGGGGGCGGGGGGTGGCAGAGGGGTGATAGGTGCTTGTATGAGAGAGCGAGCATTAAACCTGATGAGATGTGATCATCCTGTGAATCAGTGTTTGGTACAGTTTAAACTCTGGTCATGATCACATGGTTTGCATTACTTTCTAAATATTTGTGTTAATTGTAAATGGAAGACTTCTCTCTTGAGTTACAGTAAAAGGTTTGAACAGAGCGTCTGACTTCGTGC
The DNA here is from genome assembly GCF_017976325.1 of Chelmon rostratus. Taxonomy (NCBI): domain Eukaryota; kingdom Metazoa; phylum Chordata; class Actinopteri; order Chaetodontiformes; family Chaetodontidae; genus Chelmon; species Chelmon rostratus. The sequence continues at coordinate 4,375,590 of NC_055661.1, forward strand.
ACTGACATGCTGCACTGATCCACCATGGTTGTGATGATACTAGTTAGTTTCATCTCATCATGTGGTTCAGCCTGTAGCAGGACTGCAGTTACCTTCATGTTCAGTTACAGTTTCAGCAGTTAAGTTGTTGACAGCTACATTCACAGACACTTAAAAAGACCTCATATTTAATCATATCTGTCAGATATATGACAGTACAACAAAAGTTAAGGGATCACCAGAGTTATTCAATTTAATCCTTAAGGAGACACAAAAGTCTGTGGCAAATTTAATGGCGATCCATCCAATAGCTGTTGAGCTACTTCTCTCAAAACCACACATGTCAACCTCATGGTGGTGCTACAGGAAAAGTTAGGGGATCACCAAACACGTTAGAATCCATCCTCTGGGCACCATGAAAGTCAGATGTTATTGGCAATCCATCTTCTGGATGTTGAGATGTTTCAGTGTGTGGTGGACAGACCAACAGACCAACAGACTGATGCACAGACAGTTTACCTGCCAGGTATTTTATGAAAGCACCCGCCCCTTTCCAAACACTTTCCAAGAACGACTTCCCAGGTGGTAGTCATATAGTAATCACTGCAAAATTAAATCTTATAGTTTACCAGCAGCCCAGTATCAAATATCCAATGGCCCAATACCAGTCTGCTTGGAAAGCACTGCTCTATGCTTATTGATCTACTTTATACATGTACTTACATCATGCTGTATCTATTGACAAAATATTCTTTCAGCGGCTGGATGCTGTTATTATAGCTGTGGTGCCGACTGCCAATAACACAGTTTCGTTTAGGTCTATTTCAACAGGCAGTATAAGGGGGGAGTATAACATAGACTGAACAGCAAGGTTTCACTGTCATCACAGTCAAGTTTATTCCACAAATCAGAATGAACACAAACCCAAACACACAATCCACATGGCCAACAGGGAAACAGGAGCTCTTTGGCTTACAGCTGCAGCTTCATATGTCTAACACCTGATATGAACCCCGACTTTAAAAACATAGTGGTGTTTCATCAGTGCGTTCAGAGAGCAAGTCAAACATGCTTTCACTGTGTGACTTGAACTGAGTGATTTATTCTAACGAAGTCTGATTGTACAAGCAAAGTCAATGTGTTCAGTTCATCCCTTTGGTTCCGGTGCTGGTAAATTTAAATGTCACACCGCAGAACACTAAAGGGTGTTTTAACAGGAGGTTACAGCTCTTCTTTCTTCTTTAAGATTATCTGCCGCACCATCTCAGCTATTTTGGGTCGGATTTCTTTGACAGACACTTTCGGTCCCCATGCATCCACCACTTGGCCGTTTACATCAATGAGATACTTCCAGAAGTTCCAGTCAGGCTCTTTTCCAGAAGACTCTGCAGAGAGTGAGAGAAGCAAAACAAGTTAAAGCCTTCACACTTTGAAAACACTCTTTCAAACAACAGTGTACACTACCAGGGGTGCACGCCACTGGACGCAGGTACACCTGGGCGACAGGAATCAGATATGATGCCAGCTGTTTCAACCTGCACCTTTGCATACCAGGCAGCGGCTTTCATTAGTCATCGATCAACACGTCTCACCTACAAACATCACACTGAACCCGAGCAGGAGACTTCTCTCTGAAAAGTGGCTTCAACAGAAAACAGCTCACACAAATGTGACACAAGCTATCGCTAACAAACAAGCTAGTCCGGCCGAAAAGTGCAGTCGCCCACTTTCTAAAGGGTGAAACAAGGTGAATGAAGAACAGAGGCAAGTTCTATGTCGTGTTTTCCCCTCACGTTTCATAGGACCAAACAGGAAAGTCCTATGACTTCCTGTGCTGAGCATTATGCTTCATTAAAGCAGCCAGGAGTGATGCTGGAGGTGCATATCACTCACAAGTAATGCAGAGCACTGAACAAACAGGACAATGTGAGGCTCAGCCAGGGACTGGAAAATGCATCTTCATCATCTACCATGCAGGAAGCTGAAGAGGAGGACAGCGAGGAAGACTGCGTTTATATAGGCCACGCTATGTGTAGGATGAGTAGCAAACAGCATGTCCAGGCTCTCAACTGAGGAGCTGACTAAAAACGTTACATACACCTCTGTACATTACAGTGTTTCCCATTCAGACTCCCACCCAGAAACACTTCCACCTTTCTTTCAAACCATTTGTTTTATTCATTCTTCTTCTTTTCAGGGCTGTACAAACCAGTGATGATCCTCTTGTCCACAGACATGTCGCCTACAGACACTTGGTACAGCCTTTTATTTTACATACTGTATCTCCACATCCATTCCAGGCAAATTGGGCCTTAACCTTTGACCTTACAAAGAATAACAAATTCAAAATAAAAATAAAACTTTGACCCATCCTTTTACTGCAAGTGTAGTCAGATTCTCATTGCATGGCAATTGTCTTTTACTAAATCCTTATAAATCATCCTTCACATTTTCCTTGAGCTCATGACATTTCCCATCAAGGTCAAGGAAAAGACATAGGACGCCATTTTTCTGACTATTTGACCACAGCCTTAGTTTGCAAAGGACAAAAATTCAGTTTAGAAAGTCTAAATTTTTGACAAACTTGCCATCCTTTCAACACAGTTGGCCTGTGCAAATAAAATTTTTCCCTGCAGCTAACACTGTAACACCTCTATATACGATTTAAGTATCAAATGTGTTGTATTTATAGTCCATATTCATGTCATTTTGTCATTTCTGAACATCTAACATTTTCCTCATAATGGTGTGATCCACCAGATTCCACCGCACTGATTAGAAACTGTCGTCTTTCAGGCTCATTTTATTAAGAAAACATCTTGATGTGATTCAGGAACAAACTCAAACCAGAGCGCCAACACTCACCAGCGAGGTACTTGTACACATTGTTGGTTCCAGTTCCGACGACAGCGATTTTACTGAACAGAGGGAAGGAAACTCCATAGACTCTGCGCACAAAGCTGTCGATCTCCCTGTCGCTGCCGGGCTCCTGCTGCCCAAACTGGTTGCAAGGAAAGGCCAGAACGTTGAAGTGATACGGCCCAAAGTCCCGCTGGAGCTGCTGCAGGTCTTTGTAGTGTTCCTCAGTGAAGCCACACTCGCTGGCCACATTCACCACCAGGGACACCTAAAGCCAGAGAGAGACACAGTGAAAGCGCTACAGAAACAGGCCTGACACTCGGCAGCAACTGGGAAACTGGAACCAGCTGTTCACATGCCTGGATGAGAGACGGTGTTCAGAACGTGCTCTGTGCACATCATCAGCTTGTGTTTATCTCACATATGACTGTAGATCAGATCATTCAGTTTCCCGCAGTTTAAACTCTGGTTTAATAATTCCTCCCTGAAACTGGGATTAACGCTGTGTTTTCCTGTGCTTCAGGTTCACTTCCTGCCTGTGATCTCCAGCTACCTGCATCACTCACAACCTCATCCATCCACTCTCCAGCCAACAGCTCTCCTAATCTGCCACGCTCCACCGTGTACACCAGCTCAGGTCTCCAACTCTCCATGTCCTCATCTCTTCAATAAAACTGCATCTGAACTGTTGGACGCTGTGTGTCTGAGTCTTGTGTTTGGGTCCAGAGTTTACTTAACATAACACATTTCCCCTCTGAACTTCTGCCATGGTTTAATAACTGTTGGCTCATATTGATACTAATCATCCAACATTTCACAAAGTAAAGCAAAAAAAAAATCTCTCAAATGTCCAACATATGAATATAAAGTTATGTACAAATTTTCCTTGTCCATTAATCAACCCGTGACCACTCTAATTTCACTTTTGACCCTTTGGAGGGGCCCAACCGCCTATAGCATATATAAACATATAAAGCAGTTTAAACAAGGCCCGCCTTCACCACTAAATGCTAATTGTATGAACTATCTATCTATCTATCTATCTATCTATCTATCTATCTATCTATCTATCTATCTTTACACAGTATGATGATGGTGTTAGTGAAGGTTAATACCTGTGACATGTCACAGCTTCATGCTTCAGCTCAGAGTGACAGACAGGCAGAGTGTCCAGAGGATGGGAAAGCAGCTCATCAATGCACAGGTAAGCACCTGCTTTCTGTGAGTTCAGTCCCTCCACAGTGGGATGACAGACCCCGTCATCTAGTGCTGACATCTAGTGTCATCATGAAGCAACTCCAAGTGTGCTGTATCTGAAACCCTCCTGGATTTGTGTACATTATAGATCCTAAATAGAGCCCAAATCCTGCACAACCACAGCAGCAACTTCCGTAAAATAACAGTAAGCTACATGCAAAATATTTGAGTAACTGGGAATGCAAGTTGTGAAAATCTGGAAGCATCTATGAAAGAGATCTTAACTGGAGACAATGAGGAGGATTCATATTTTCCATATCTTAAAGTCTCCTTTAATGACTCAGACATGCAGCAGTTACAGGTAGCACTGCGTCAGCCTGCTGTAGGCAGATGAAGCCTAATCCGGTCTAGGGGTCTGTACCTAGTTTGAATGAAACCTCTCCTGCAGCTGCTGGGGCTCTGCAGGCCTCTTGCCACGTAGGCTAGCGGGGCTACATGACGGGACGTCCCGAGCAGCTCCAGGCACACTGATCCGCAGAAGCACTATGTGATCACATCTTCAATCAAAGTGTGAAGCGGGACAAGCAAGAAATACACAGGGCCATGCAACATTCATTCATGCCATGCTGTGTCACTGGCGTGCAGAGAGACTGGTTAAAGAGCCCAACATCACCGATACACACTTTAATGTTAGGACGCTCAGACCCAAACTTACCGACCCCCGGTATTTTTCCAGGGACACTAACTTCCCTCTGCTGTTCACCACTTTAAAAGTGTAAAAGTCTTTCTGTTTGCTCTCAGTGAGGCTGATTAAAGTCAGCAACACGGTGACCACTCCGGGAAGCATCTTTACAGTCAAACTGCCAACTCAACAGCGGGGACACTTCAGCAAACTCCTGCGATCTCCTCCGTCCCGTCCGTCAAGTTACAGGAAGAACAGCGCTTCTTCCACCGGACGTCGCTTACAAAATAAAAGCTTTCTTTCCTCTAACGTGCTGCAGAGGTCAGATCTCAGGACAGACAGTAGCTACAGGACGCCTACTTGATACATCATCCTAATGGTTCGGTTTGGCCCTCAAAACTACTCGGCTCGGGTTAGAAAAAGATCCCAGGAGGGTCTGTCCTGTAGTCGGCCAGACTGCATCTACACCCTCCTGGCAGAGGTTGCAGTAGCAAAAGTCCAAATTAATTTTTGTCATTAATTATGTTATAATAAAGAAACACAACGACATACTTGAATACGTCAAAAAAATAGGAGATAACAAATGTATATTACTGATGAATTGTTAACTAAAAAGTATGAGCAAATAAATTCCAAATTTTACATACATTTACCTGAGATTTACTATCTCAAGTAAGTTTTGTATATAGCCCTCATTTTTGATACTACAGCCTACAGTATGCACTACAAGTATATCATTTTTCTTTCATTTTGTGTTCTTGTTGAAATGCAATTCTAAAATACAGGTGACGACTGACTTATGCCACACATTTATTATTATTATTATTTATATCTGTATCTCTATATCTTTTCATTTGTCGTTGCTGATGATTTCACAATTCTGACATGCTACCTCACATACTGAATTGGTGTGTCAGAAGTTTGTCTTTGACATTTACATTTTTTCACTAAGAAAGTCATAATTATGACTTACCATCAGTATTTTTTTCATTCCATCTTTTCATCAGCTTTATTCTTTCAGGTTTGTTGTAAAATTTGTTCATGATTGTAGAGTATTTGTCAGAGATAATGACCACTGATGGACTGAATCAAAGTTTTCCTAGAAGGCTAAGAATTTTCATTTGTTTGACAAATCTAAGTTAACTTCAATGTAGTTTTAATTGAAATGGCACCATAAAATCATAATATAATAGAATTGGTAGGCCATAGAAAGCTACAAAAATTTAAACACCAGTAAATGGTTGTAAAAGTCCTTTCCATCACAACCAGTGTGGGGCATTTTGTTGGTTTGCTGTGTATGTATATGAATGTGTACGTTATGGCAGCTGAGGAATCTGAAGCTTTTATTTTGAAGGTATAATGGATAGAGAAGCGCTAGAACTGGAACAAAAAAACTCCACCTGTCATTCTCGGCTCATTAGGCAAATGAAGGCATGCACATCATGGCCTACTTCTTTATAGAGGAAAACAAATGAACACAAGCCAAAAATACAGACGATAAAGAAGTTTTCACAAACTGGGTCTCATTTATATGGGAATTTAGGCCATGTCACATTCCTAACCAGAGAATATAACACAGACTTCAGATGGGGTAGGCCTATCTTATGGTGTGTTCTGAAATTTAGTTTAGGTTTGAGTGATGGCCTACATACTGCATGCAAAAAAAAAAAAAAAAAAAAAAAAACCCTCATGCAGTGGCTCACAGAGAGTTGTTTATTTTCTCTTGCATTGCACTACCCAGCTTTCCTAACCTTTTACAGACATCAACACAGAAAATAGAAAGTAAGAGACACAAAATATGATTTGTTTAAAAATGTCTGCCTATTTCCCTCATTCACATTTACATCAGATCGTTTGAGCAGGTAACCATGTGACTGGTTCGTGAGGAGGAAAGAGATGAGGGCTCTGACTTGGTCTCAGTAAGACATTTGGAATTGCCTTGCTTTTCATCACCCTTGAGAGTGACCATCACACTACATTTGTGAATAAAATTCTCATCAAAGATGTCCGATTACGAAAAACGTTTTGATCATTTTCCAGAAAAGATGTACGAGCTTGTGGAAATTTTCATTTCGTTTTCAGTTCGTGTCCCCATACTTTTCAGTTGTAACTTTTTCGTTTTGACGGAAGAAAGATACAGAAAAGAACGAAAATACCTTTGAACTCATTCGCTTCGCAGTTTCCGAGCGGGACATGAACGCAGCACGTTACACGCCCCTCTTATCATCACTGGCACTCCCACAATGCAACGGGGTAATGTAGTAACATGGCGTCAATGGTTGCTGTTTTGACCAGGGCCGTGGGATTTGAAAAACATTATTTAGAACATAACCATGGAGACAGCTAAACAATAATCCGAAATCAACTTTACAACTCGAAAGTAAGTTAACACACACTCTTCTGTGTTGCAATGGTTGAACACGTTTTCTTCTGTTTTTAATGACTTGCTGCTGTGTGGCAACTGTGTGCCAGTATTATTTATTTCCCGTTAGCTAGCTCTGCCGGACGACCGGGCACAGTGGCTAACATTAGCTAGCTTACGAAGATAGCTAGCTAACTGCAAAGTCGGCTAAGCAAAGAGTCCCCAGGAAGTCAACGTGAGTCCTTCCTATAAAGCAGGAAACACATTTTGGTTTTAATGGTGAGCATTTCTTTTAGTCGATATCATCTGCGTGCGTGATGACCCCCTTCTCGTACCTGTTTTGGAAGTTGAGCTAACGTTAAGTCCCAGTGTTGTTTCGAAGTCTGTCCCCCCTCAGTTTCGTTTTCCTCTTAACGGAACCAAATATTAGCTGCAAGTTGATCTCAACTGCTCATGTCTGCGACGCCTAAACATAACCTAACATTACCCGAAAATAGTTCCTAACACCGCACATTGAGGCTAATGGTACGGTATATACAGTTAGAAGGGGAAACAGACTTCGACACATCACTGTACTGTTGGCTGGCTCTGTCCGTATGAGATGTGTTTGTGTTTATGGGGTCAGTCCCTCTTTGTAATATTATACAATGGCGCATAAATTTATAATCAACGCTGCATTAGGGCTTCAACCAACAATTACTTTCATTATCAGGTAATCCGTTGATTATTATTTTGATCAACTGGTTAATTATTTAGCCTATGAAATGTAACATATATATGTAGAAAAACAGCCATCACACAAAAACTTAAGTGAAGTCTTCAGCTTTCTTATTTTGTCAGACCAACAGTCCACCACCTAAAGATATTCAGTTTACAATGATATAAAAGAGAAAAACAGTAAATTCTTGCATTTGAGAAGCACATTAAATAACTTGAGCAATTAATCGATTAGCAAAACTGTCATCAGCCAATTGGTTGTATTAGAAATGAGTTTCAGAGCTGTCATAAAATAAACACAGAATTTGCACTGTTCAATGTTACAATACAAGCAGGAAGATGCTGCCAGTCTTAACTGTAATAAAGAAAAGTTAGTGTCTTGATTAAATGTACCTGCCATTCACATCATAGTTTATATGATTATCATATTTTCTAAGATGTGTCTCTGGTAGAGCCTGTAACTTCACAGATTCTGTGCTGCTCACTGGACCAAAAAATAAGTAAGGCAGCGCTGCTGTCTGCAGTTGTGGAGCCAAACTGTGTGATTCTCATATAGGAGGACGGGAACATAAATATTAATCAAGACTTTTCAGTGTCTGTTTAAAAACTCACATTTTAGCTGTCTTTTGACCCAGAATCTCATATTACTACTCTGCTGCCATTCTTTGATGTGGTACACTAGATTTGAAAGGATTAATCAATCAATGGACAGAAAGTTAATCTACAACTTTTTGGACATTTGATTAATTGTATCTCCTGTTGAAGACATTGAGCAAACATGCCAATCATTCTCTGGTTCCAGCCTTGGCTGCAAGCATCTTTTTAATATCTGGAGCTGTTGGATTGGTGACAAAACAAGCCATTTAATGTCATCACTTTGCAATTAAAAAACCGTGATGGACATTTTTCACTACTTTCAGGCACTTTATTTACTAAAAAAATAATCTTATTGGGGAAAATAAAAGGCAGATTAGCCAATTAAGTGAAAGTAATTGTTAGCTCCCATCCTGTAAAATACTACATAGAATTTGCCCTGTGAAAATGCAAGATTTAAAATAGACAAAGACTGCACTGTATATCAGTGTATTCACATCAAAATATTTTGTAGATTTAGAAAACATTTATGACACAGGCCTTTACTATTGTGGCCTCATGATTAAAGACAGCACCAAAACTTCTTGCCATCTTTTTTTTTTTGTTTGTTTTATTTCCAGCATACTGGGTAAGTTAAAAGAATGTTAATGTTGTAATTCACATGTTTATTTTACATGGGAAATGACATGTTTCAGTCAAAATAGTCAATTTCGAAGCTATTTTTCATTTTAATAATTACTGTTCTTTTTGTAGTGTAATGCTAGTTATACTGCTAGCTTTGATTTTTTTTTTTTTGCCTAGACTTAAGGTGGCCTGCCCCCCCTGGTCATCCTCAGTGTGGTGTTGACTCCACCAGGGACAGGAGCAGCAGGGAAGGAGGGATGGATGAGTCCAAAAGTCCAGTAAAATCAGGCAAACAGTCTCAGCCCAGAGGAGCCAAAGCTTTGTCGAGCGAGAAGTCAAATAAAGAGATTCCTGTGCAGAGAGAGGGTACAGGGTCTGCACCCCGCAGGCAAGAAAACCTCAACGCTGCGAAGGATGAACATAATATAGGAAGCCGCGGGCCGGGCAAGACTTTCGCAGATATCCCCCAGGACAAGAGGAGAGGACGGCCCTCCAGACTGACCAGACTGACTGGAAGAACGAGCTCTGGGGAGAGAGGGAAAGGAAAAGTGGCAAGCTCCCAACAGCAGCTGGTGGCACAGGCTCCTGACTCCAGGGTGTCTCTTTCAGCAGACAGCAGCCCCTCAGCAAACAGAGAGACCAGCTCTCCTGCAGTGCACGGTACACCTGAGAAAGGCCTCACAGAGCAGGCCAAGAGCTCGATTTTGGCTCCAGCAAAGGAAAAGTCCCATGGTGATTTTGCATTATGTTTTTCCTGAGGTGATTATATCGTCTCCACCAAATGTATCTCGGTTAAACGGCTTTGTCTTTGTTGTTTGTAGGGGTGAAAGCTGCTGCATTGATGCATCAGTCAGCTGAAGAGGGCATAGAGGTGAGGCCCCCTGTGGACGAAGGACCGCTGACAGAGCAACAGCTGGGCCTCCGACAGGCAGAGGAGCGCCTCTACAGAGACTACATCCACCGACTGTTGAAAGTATGGAAACAATCTGCCCATGCCTGATATACAGCAAATCAGCTGCTGCATTATGGGTCCAGCCGATATAGACAGATAATTTGATAAATTGATAAATAGATTTACAACTGACAGCTGATTGAAGTCAAAATACACTTTAGCCTTGTAAACCAAAAGACCCCCTTAATGTACATTCACACTTTGTTGATTTTTCAATGAGGGAGGAGGAGTTGATGTAGTTTTAAGAATTGTTAACAAGGTTAGTGAACTTCTTTTTTACGGAAAAAACAAATCAGACACAAATTACTATTCTCAGCAGAGTTTTTTTAATGCTGTAAAAGCATGTTTGGATGGGTCTTTTAAACTCTCATAGAGTTAATTATATCAGTTGAGGATTATCATTGTGGTATTGTTTTGCAGTGGCTTGTTTAGCCAAAACTAATAAAGAAAGAAAGATAAAGTGAGCTCTAACATGCTTTGGAACAGATTTAACTTAACATGAGCTGGTAACTGCTTATTGTCTTGGGGCTTTGTTGAGATTAACAAGTTAAGTTTGAAATACAAACAGATGTGTCACCTATTTCTTTGGTTTCAATCCAAATGAGATCTTATATCTGCGTCAGGTGTAGCCAAAGTTCTGGTACAGCCTTTTTGTGTTAAGAAAATGTAAAAAGTTTGACTTATTTTGATTTATAAGGACGATAACGTTTCACTTTGTCCAGTCTGTTCCTCTGGCACTGGGGATTTGTTGATTTTATCTCCACCTAGTATGTGCAGGTGAGGTTCAGTGGTTGATCAGGCGCAGGATAAAACAACAAAATTTCCCATTGAAAAATAGGAAAAGAACATGCATTAACTGAGTGCTTTTGTCTCTCTTTGTTTTCACAGCAGTCCCCAGAGTACCCAAACTATCAATACTTATGCAAGCTCTGTTCTGTGCACATTGAGAACATTCAAGGAGCACACAAACACATCAAGGAGAAGAGACACAAGAAGAACATAATGGTATAGGAATTTTAAGGGTGTTGTCACTCGTGCTTTATTAATTCTCTTTTGAAGCAGTATAATATAGGGGTTCAGACTTCAGTATTTGAAGTATTCTGGTTGTGGTGCATCAGGAAAAACAGGAGGAGAACGAGCTGCGCGCCCTGCCGCCTGCCTCCGCTGACCAGATCAGGGCCGTGGATGCAGCCGTCCTAGAAACAGCCAGGCAGCACGGGATCTCGGAGGAGGACTTTGAGGTTCGGAAGGCAGTGGTCATCAGGATGGAGGAGATCATCAAGAGGCACCTCTCAGGTTGTATGCTGTGATGTCACTCAGCCTGATTAATATTTCCTGCAGCGAGTAGTGTAAAAAGAGGAAATGCATTGGAAACATTTGATTTTCAAGTCACGCTGAAGTTACACTTCACTCAGTGTGTATCTATGTAATCTTTTCTTACAGCTTGTTCTCTCCGTCTCTATGGTTCCTGTCTTACCCGATTTGCCTTCAAAACGAGTGATATCAACATTGATGTCACCCACCCTTCCTCAGTAAGTGTGCTTCTGCTATTTCACAAAACAGTCATGTACTTTCTCAAATAACATCAAGAAGACATTGTAAATCACTGACGTTTGGTCTTATAGTTCATGGTCTCGTGTTCTCTCCTTACTTTTGTCTGTCCAGATGACACAACCTGAGGTCTTGATTCAAGTGCTGGAAATCCTTAAGAACAGTCGTAAGTTTTGCTTGGCGTATTGTAAATGTTTTCTTTAGGGACGTACTCAGTTGCATAAACCCACTGTTCTGCTTTGTCTGGAATTATTGGCTTTACCTCGCTGGTTCTCAGCTCTGGTACCATTTGCAATTTAGAGGAAACTCATTCCTTGGAAATTCCTTATCTGCTTAGTCTTGGGCTTCAATAATGCTACTTCATGTAGTTAGGTTTTTATGTAAAAGTTGTGCAATTAGTTTGTGTTAGTGCAACTTCCTTGAAGGTCATTTCCTGTTTTTTTTTTTTCTATCTCTCTTCACTAGCTGAATTTTCTGAGGTTGAGTCAGACTTTCATGCCAAAGTTCCTGCCGTATTTTGTCGGGATGTTTGCAGGTGAGTGTTGGTGTAAAAGTGTTCATGTGTTTCTTAAACTTTTCTATCTGCGTGTTTTTGTCAGTTTACACTCATTAGTGTTTAAATATCTGTCAAGAGAGGGAGTTTATGGCTTCAGGTTACTTTAGTAATGTTTATAGTATGCAGTTTTCATGTTTTTAATTATTTGTCAGTGACTTTACATTGATGCTTAGAAGCAGGATTTCTTTTTAGGACTGCAACCTGGCACTAGATTATCTCAGACAGCACAGAGTCAGATATGTTTGGTGGTCACTGATCTCTTGTCTACCTGCACATTGTTACAGCACATATCAACTTTTGCATTTGGGGCCCGCAGTTCCAGTATTAATTTACAGCCTGGTACCAACTCTGGGTTCCCCAAAAAACCTCTTCCAAAAAGAGATTGCAATACATCGCATGTGAACCCTTTAACGTAGCAAACTTTAGTTGTGTTTTTTATGTGTATGATTTTTCGCCTCTGTTTCTGTGCAGCGGCCTGATGTGTAAAGTGAGTGCAGGTAACGACGTCGCTTGTCTCACCACCAATCATCTGGCAGCCCTGGCTAAACTGGAGCCCAGATTGGTTCCGCTGGTGCTGGCCTTCCGGTACTGGGCACGGGTAAGGCTGCGACTGACTCCTCAGCTGAAAGAAGAAATGATAAAAATCTTTCTGTGCATGTTCCTATGCAGGTTGGAATTTTCAAAAATAGTGTGCTTTTCTCAAGTCTTGTAAACCTGGTTTGTTTTAGTCTTTTACTAATTAGTGCACAGTACAAAGCACACAGTATGCCAGTTTAAAACTAATATACTGATACTGGACTGGAATGCTTGTGTATTTTCTTCAGGTTACTCTTTTTAAATAAAGCACATCTCTGTTGTTCTATGTAATGAACTTAATGTTGAGACTATAATGAGTGAGGATTTGAGAAGTATTGAAATTCAGGGTTTTTTTTTTTCTCCGTAGCTGTGTCACATCGACTGCCAGGCTGAAGGTGGCATCCCCTCATACTCCTTCGCCCTCATGGTCATCTTCTTTCTGCAGCAGAGGAAAGAGCCCATCCTCCCTGTCTACCTGGGCCGCTGGGTAGGTGAAGTGTTTTCCAGGTCTTCGTCTTTTTCCACTCTCACTGGAGAAGAACTGCTCTGTGTGCACTCTTAACTTAAAGAAAAGTATTTTTCAATGCATTTTTTTTGTTTTTGCAGTTATTTGAGCATTTTGTGCATGTATTAGCTAGCTGACAATAGAGGTCCCAGCTGGAAATGTTACAGTTCATGGCTGCTGCATTCCAAACACATTACAAACAGAGACCTGTTATTTTCTGATAAAGAGAATTGTTATCATAGACGTTATTGCACATCTAACCTGTGCACCTGAACCCTCGTCACTTCAGACAAATACACACCTGAACCTTGTCATAGAAATTTGAAAAGAGAAAACATGATTCACAAAATCTGTTCATAAGATTGCACAAAAGCACAAAACATGCTGATTAATCACATCTTGTCTGTGGTTGTAATCTTATATTATTTATACTTGCTAACATGTCCTTTGAGTGAGATATAGTTATGTTGATAAAATATATGAAAAGTTTTATTTTGTCTTTGCCAACCGACCTACGTTATATCTTGTGCATCATCCCAACTTTTCATAACAGGAAGTAAAGGTTTTTGGTTTTGTTTTTTAGCTGTGTTTGTGATTAAAACACATAGTGGAATTATCACTGCCTGGATAATGTAGGCAGTGTCTGCCTGTTTCATGTAATGCAGAGGGTGACCCACATTCTTCATCGGTGTCTTGTTTTCTGAAAAACACTCCCACACAACATGGCTCAGGTCTGTGTAGGGAAACATGAGTCTAACACAAGATGTTGGTGTGAAGGTGTGTCTGTCTTATCTTAGCAGGTGTACTAACTCAAGAAAAAAACATGACAGATAAATCATCCTTCCACAGCTCTAACGAGGATCTCATTAGATTTTTTTAGCGCTATGCCGCATGCATTTGCATAATAATGAGGAAAACGGATGTGAAGCTGTTGCAAATCATCAATTTCTATAAGATGTAAAATTCATATTCAAAGTTGCATGATGATAGAAAATGACCCATTTAACTAAGACTGCATTTATCTTTTTGTGGCATCACTGTTAAAAGATGTTTTTAAATTAACTCTAAGTTATATTTTAGAGAACAGCATTTACCACCAGGAAGGACCCCTCTGCAATACTAAGAAGAGTGTAGATGGAAACATTTTTTTTTTCCTCCTTGAGGTGGTTCTTTAGACCTTCAGACTGTTTGTACCACAAGGTGCTTGCAGAGACATGGTTATGTGAGAAGAGAAGAAAGATTTCATTAAAATGATCAAAGATTACCTGAAGTTTCAAGTTGAAGAGTAGCTTAACACCAAGTTGAAAAACAGTGCTCTCTCTGGTTGAATTGACTTCTGGGTGTGCACCTGCAACCATACCCAATAGTGATGTCACCAGGCCCTGTTGTGCAACTCTACATCACTGCAGCAGGGTGAGCAGTTGAACCACTGGAGGTCAGTAATGACCCGATTTTCAGGTTTTAGGTTTAACACTAACTTATCATTTGCTTTATACTTGTGCAAAGTCTAAAAGCACCCAGAATATAATGGAGTGAGTATAGCAAGTCTGAGAGATGAGAGATGTGTCCCGCTAGAAGAAAGGCACAGAGCCGCACTGCTTTCCCCTTTTGTCGCTCTTTACTTGCTTGATATCAGACAGAATTGTCACCTTGTTACACTCCGTTTCCATCCTCAGTCTGACATTGCCTCGACTCTAATCGATTTGGAGGAGGGGGAGTTTTCCCTAAGGAATCACTGTAGTCATACGTACCCTGGGTCTAATGCCATTTTAAGCTGACGCTGATACATAGCCATGCCAACATACAACCACAGCCACTGGTTTTGCCAGCGTTTTAGGAGTGGCAAAGAACAGTCTCAATAGCAGTGTCTATCTTGTCTATAGCTGGCACCATTGCTCTAGCACACAGCTTCACAACAGCATGACAATGCCGATCGTCCAGCCCGCTGCTGATTGGCTCATTGTTAGTCCCACACTCATTGGATTGTCTGCTTTTTCAGACGAGAAACTACTGTTTCATGTCATGATGCCAGATAAGTCAGTCAGCTCAGAGTGGACCGAGCAAGCTCTTAGCCCAATCCCACGGATGCATTTTTTTGGTAACGAGAATGAAAGGCATATTGCTGTTGCTTGGCAACACAGATTCACCTGTCAATCACTTGTGTGTTGCAAGCTACACGTGGTAACTATTTCTGGCAGGTTTTTTTTTCCCTCCAAACAATCAAAACACAATAACATCACATCCAAAACTTAACCTGAAACTCCAAGTGACCCAAATGTTCCTGTTCTGTGAGTTCAGACAGCTCCGACTGTGCAGTAACATGGACAAGCAGATTTTCCCCCGTTTTTATAGTTGAGTGTTCACTTCTTCATGCTCATCATGTGCTTTTCTGCTTGGATAGAGGAGAAAGAAGCTCAGTGATGTAGAGCGTTTTTCTACTCAGAGCTGAACTTTCTTAAACTCAAGGTCCTCTGAGCTTTCCTCCAAAAATACATGGCGGGCTAGGTGGATAAATGCGAGGTGTTGGTTGATGCATACCATGCAATCACAAAGGGGGGCTTTTGTTACACGATGTCCTCCACTTCTTTCTCCATTGTTTTCTGTCTGTGTCTGTCAGCAAAGGCCAAAATGCCTTTTTTTTATCACCTCTCACTGAGATAGAAACGCTGCCATCAGGCAACAACTCTATAACTGTCATGCCTGCTTGTGTGTGTATTTGTTAAGTGAAAATAAGCACAGAATTAGTTTTCTTGTTTTGGCTGTATTCTTCGGGCTGTATTTCTACACTCTTCTAAAGCGTGGAAAGTCATGTGGAATTCAGATTTTCTGCAAATATTAGACACTATCAAAACGGTTTTGATAATTACATACTGAGGCAAATATTCTTTATATTATCACTTAAATATAATATATCCGAAAATGGAAAATTACAGGCCTTATAGGCTTTAGGGCATTCAATCGTTCGCAACTGGACCTCGTCAGTTTGTCTTAGAAGACGTTTTGCCTCTCATCCGAGCAGGCTTCATCAGTTCATGCGCACCAGACTAGATCGGACAGCTTTAGTCCAATGAAATGGTGTTAGGTTCAAGTATTTATCCTCTGAGTGAGGCCAACCCCCAAAACCAAGGATGGTATCACTCTATTGTGAGGCAAACGATCCCCCATTAAGGCGGGGAATGAGAATATTCACAGGCATCTACAGGCCATATAAATTGTGAAACAGGCTGCAACACAAGCTGTGAGATGACCATGCATAGCAAGTCTCCCGGTCACCACCAACGACATGACAGTACAGCATTAAAACATGGATATTAGAAGCTGAATTAGAAACTGGGCTTTTAAAAAAAAAACCAGAAGAAACTGAATCATATCTTTGCTTACTCGTTCAGATCGAAGGCTTTGATGTGAAACGCGTGGATGAGTATCACCTAACTGGAATCACGTTGGACATGTTTGTCCGATGGGAGCGCAGACCTCCAAGCTCCACAGACGGACGAGGGGAGAACCGCAATGAAGCCAGAGGAGAAGGCAGACCCAAACCAGAGCAGAAAAAGCTTGATGATGCTCATTATTCAGAAGGCTTGGTGAGTATCACTACAGTGTGCAGTCATATCTTAACAATTTATTTGCCTTTGATTCAAATTGCAAATTCTGCTTTGATGGAGGGCAGTGTTGACATTTCTGCTTTTCACTCTGCTTTTAACCGTCCCTCTGCTTCTTTCCACTAAAGACCCGCCTAACTTTGGATCTGGGTAAAGGTGTGTCGCTCGGCCAGTTGTGGTTGGAGCTCTTACGTTTCTACACACTGGAATTTGCTCTTGAAGAATACATCATCAGCATCCGCTTAAAAGAGCTCCTCTCCAGGGAAGTGAAGAACTGGCCACGTCGCAGGCTTGCTATTGAAGGTAAGATCCTGCTCTGTTGGAAAACTCATCCTGCAGGTCTGGAGAAAAATCAGACATTCACTCTGTGTCCTCTTTTTTCCTTTATTTTTTTTAGATCCTTTTGCGTTGAAGAGGAATGTTGCACGAAGCTTAAACAGCCAAATGGTGTTTGAGTACATCCAGGAGCGCTTCCGAACAGCTTACAAATATTTTGCTTGCCCCCAGAGAAGAGGCGCTGGGGGGCGCAAGAGAAGCAAGAAGACAGGCAAGCAAGGAGCAAAACTGGAAGATGTCGAGAAGAAGGAGGCTGCATTTGTGAATAAGGAAGAAGACGACGGGAAAGATGAAAAAAGTCAGAGTCTGAGAGGGCACCAAGGGTCGAAGGAGGATGAGGAGCCTGACAGTGATGATGATGATGATGGTTCGGATCCGTCCACAAAGAAGGATGAGATGACCTTAGATGCCAGCCTCATGGACATGGTTCTCAGTGAGGGGAACAAACCTTCTTTCTCCCCCAACGGCCTGCTGGACAGTGACAAGGAGGGGGAGGAGGAGGAGAGCAGTGTTTCAGATAAGGATGGACCTGTTGCATCAGAGGATCTGCACTATGTGTTTGATAAGATGATTTTCACTGGTGGGAAGGTAATTATGGCGAACAACATTCATCCTTTGTGTACATGTTTTTAATGGAGTCAGTAGCATCGAATCAAGGATTCATTTAAAATGCTGAATAGTATTGTATATTGCTCCTGAACTCGGTGTGATGGAGCTAATTTGAAAAGGGAAAAAAATGAATAGTGGAGTTCCAGATTTTCCAGTTTTATAGCTGCAGTATAGAAGAAGCATCATCTCACCTGTCTGCATTAATGGCTTCATGTCACTTGTGTGAGGGGTTAACATTTAGGGAGAGGCTGTATTGTTTTATTTTCACATGATGACACCGTTCATACGTTGGCTTCAGTGGTTAGAGAGCATAATGGGACACAGAAATGTTTTGTCACAGTGATGATCTTGCCTTTGTGTTGTTTAAAGCCGTCGTGACTGATTGGTGAATTAATTTACGGTCTTTGAACTTTTTTGTTCCAGCCTCCAACAGTTGTGTGCAGCATCTGCAAACGAGACGGTCACCTGAAGGACGAGTGTCCCGAAGACTTCAAGAAGATTGAGTTGAAGCCGCTGCCTCCTATGAACGACCACTTCAGAGATATCCTCGATGGCCTCTGCAAATTGTGTTACTGTGAGTAGTCAGTGGTCCAGTTCAGACTCTTCTTTCACTAAAGTCTTTATTGTAGGTTTATTGTCTTTGGGAAAAATGGAAAAATTAAAAAGTTTAAAAAGTCTAGACCTTACCTGCTCCTCACATTGAATATGTTGAACAACAGCTGAAATTGGGTCATATTATTTACCAGTGTGAAACTGACTGATCTGTTTTTGAAAATAGTGAACAGGTCTCATGAAACCCCCCCAAAAAAGCATTTTATTTTGTTTGTGCTTTGAACACATTAGTAAGTAAACCATGATATGTTAGGAAATAGGTTTAATAAGTTTACACGACTAAACTTGCTCTGTATCAGTGAATCAGTATAAAATGATTTTAGGACTGCAATTATTATTTTCATTACCAATTAATATGCTGATTATTTTCTAGATGAAGCTATTAATTGTTATTACTTCTCAATCAATTGACTAATCATTGCAGCTCTGTGTGACTGAATATATGTTCTGCTGTTGGTAGATGAATTGTCACCGACACATGTTGAGCAGCAGAAGAGGGAGCAGATCCTGGCCAGCCTGGAGAGGTTTATAAGGAAGGAGTACAATGGTGAGCATCAAGCATAAACAAATTCCCAAATATCAACCTCTTTAAGTACGCTTGTTAGAGAACCAAGCCTTTTTTTTCCAATATCCTCAATATGTATTTATTTATTTAGTTTTTCAGCAAGCACTCTTGTTTTCTCTCTTTTTACTATTAATTTGCTGTTGTTGCTGTTTTCTAACCCAGTGAAACACTCATTCAGCCGCCACACCAAGTTCTGTTCTCAAATCTAACACTTAAAACTTTCTTTGAATATTTCTCAGTTCTTTTTTGAAATCCACATGAACCACACTTATAATGGCATAAAAGATGACCAACTGCACAGCACTTAATAAAAAAGAAATCACTTTAACAGCTGGTCAACCTGTTATTCCTGTTATTTCCTTCGTCCAAAACAGTGGTAAAGAACTCCAGGAGCAAGAGCCAGGAGTATAGCTTTCACTGAAACAACATTATGACTTGTGGTTTAAATACTTGCAAAATTTATCAGCGCACACAAAGCCAAAGCCAAGCTCTGTATGACGTATTTGCAGATCAACCACACAAATCCACCAAGGCTAGATTCCATTACTTCCAGCAAACTTCACGGAGGGCAAAACAGCATCATTGATCTGTTTTAAGCAAATATTCTCTGCTCGTGATCAGCTAAAAACACAAAAACACAGAATCTGTCACCACTATCGAGCTTGTTTGTAACCAGTATGGACAATATTATCTTCACTTAGCCTGTCTGTCCTGTTCTCTGCTCTGTGTGTGTGTATGAAGGGGCTAATCCCACCCTCAGTGAAACATGAGAGCAGATGATATTAATGATAGCGTGAAATTTTAGCAGCAGTGCTCATGCTGCTGCTGAATGAATATAGGGTTAACACTGGTAGTGGCACAGACTTACACGCACTCTCATTTCGGAACAGCGCAGAGGCCCTCACAAACATAAAACTCAGATTTCTGAATGGATATGTGGTAGTATTTAAGCTTTAAAAAGAAAACATTTTTTTTTGGCCTGGTGGGAGTTCCTTTTGGCATGGCACAATAATAGGGGAAGCCCTGCAGTGAGAACAGTGTTTCTGTTAAAGACGGTGTGGTGAATATGACATGAGTGTTGCTGTTTCTGTATTTTAGCCAGCGTTTGAATAGACTTTCACTGTTGTTTGAGAATGTCTGATAGTGATACAGAATGTGTGTTTTACCTTCGGATTGGAATCAGAATTTCTTCCTCTGTGTGTGAATTCACAGATAAGGCTCAGCTCTGCTTGTTTGGCTCCTCCAAGAACGGCTTCGGCTTCCGTGACAGTGACCTTGACATCTGCATGACTCTGGAGGGTCATGAGACCGCAGAAGTATGCGGACGAAACACACTCACTGCTGTTTGATTCAGCTCACGCCTCCTCAGTGGAACTGACATTTAGTGACCCTGTAATTTTTAATCTGTCTGAACAGAAGCTGAACTGCAAAGAGATCATTGAAGGCCTCGCAAAAGTGCTAAAGAAGCATACAGGTGAATTAGCAATTTACTAATTATCTCTTATCTATCTGTCAAGGACTGAATCTGACTGGTTGTGATCTACCTTTTTTCCAACATCACAGGTCTGAGGAACATCTTGCCTATCACAACAGCTAAAGTGCCTATTGTGAAGTTTGAACACAGACAGAGTGGTCTGGAGGGAGATATTAGCCTTTATAACACCCTGGTGAGTGAACAAGGCTCTCACACCAGAACCTGCCTTCACTATTCTCTGAAGTGCTGAGACATGCTCTTATTTAAGTGCTGAATGAATGACTTTGGACGTGTCGTCTCTGTAGGCTCAACACAACACCAGAATGCTGGCTACGTATGCAGCCCTGGATCCACGTGTACAATTCCTGGGATACACGATGAAGGTGTTTGCAAAGGTATGTGAAACCGATAAAGTAACCCTTAACTGATTGCTTTTGGACAGTTAAGTTTGCAGTTTTCTGTTTTAGTCTTTTTTTAGAAAGTTGTCTGTTAAAATGTAGCTGACATGAATTTCACCAACTCTGGAAGTATCCAATGATAACACCATCCTGACACCTCTGAAGGCACTGAAGCGATGCTGTGTCGCGTCTTGCTGTGTAACTAACCTCCCTCTGTGCTCACAGCGCTGCGACATTGGGGATGCGTCCAGAGGAAGCCTCTCGTCTTATGCTTACATCCTGATGGTGCTCTACTTCCTGCAGCAGAGGCAGCCGCCAGTCATTCCAGTCCTGCAGGAGGTACCAGCTGCTGATTAATGACCATACCCTTTAAACTCAGAACAAACCTCTACCTGAAACACAAAGGGGTGTGTAGCTTTGAATGAAATAAAATGAATAGCTCTGTATGATGTCTTTGTAGATCTTTGATGGGACGACTGTTCCTCAGCGGATGGTAGACGGCTGGAATGCTTTTTTTTGTGATGACCTTGAGGATCTGGTGAGTGTAATTATTTAACTTGCACTCCTTGAGGTCTTCTTGAACTTGGGACAGTATTGAATTGTTTCACATTATCTGTTAGTATTCCGTATATTGCTCCCGTCACATATCTTCTCCTATTTCAGAGTTGAATAGTTACTAAGTGTGTTTCTTCTGCCTACACAGCGTCGGATTCTCTCCGAGCTGCAGCCGAACACAGAGTCAGTGGGAGAGCTGTGGTTGGGACTCCTGCGCTTTTACACCGAAGAATTCGATTTCAAAGAGCATGTCATCAGCATCCGCCAAAGGAAACGCCTCACCACCTTTGAGAAACAGTGGACCAGTAAATGCATTGCTATTGAAGGTGATCACACGGATCTGCTTATCCCTTTGTTGCTTCTTAATTTAATTATAAGAGTCGTCTTCTCCACTCACTCATCTGTTCTTCTCCTCAGATCCCTTTGATTTGAATCATAATCTTGGTGCTGGAGTTTCCCGCAAAAGTAAGTGCTTTAGTCCACTGTTCTTAGTCATAACCAGAAATACCTTTTTCAAATTTGTGTTATAAAATGCTCTGAAACTTTTTCTTTTTAATATAAAATAACATAGAAAAGTTTGGGACTGGGCAAATAAGTAGTTGTTCTCTTGTGATGCTGAGTCGGAGGTGTTTTCCTCTTTGACATCTACTCTCTGACACTTCAGGCTTTCTGCCAGTTTCTAACTGTTTGATACTTGAATGAAGAAACATGTGTTCAAGATTCTGTGCCCTATGGTGCCCTTTGCTTCCTCTAGTGACAAACTTCATCATGAAGGCGTTTATTAACGGGAGAAAGTTGTTTGGAACTCCGTTCTACCCCATCCCCGGCACCGAAGTGGTACGTCACTCATGGCTCAACCAAACAGGTCAAAAGGTTTGAATGTTGTCTGCTGTGTCCCCCGAGGAAAGTGTCTAAATTAGCTTCCATTTCGGTTGTGTTCTGCTGCAGGACTACTTCTTTGACTCGAAGGTGTTGACAGACGGCGAGCTGGCTCCTAATGACAGATGCTGCAGGATCTGCGGCAAGATTGGACATTACATGAAGGACTGTCCAAAGAGACGCAGGTTGTCTACTCTTCATTCAAGAAAATGTTTCTGTCACTCTGGTAGAAGTCAAAGGAAAACTAAAAGAAAGGACTAAGAAGTAATAAATATGCATTAAATTCCGAGAACTTCCAATTCTCTGTTTTTCACAATGTAAAAAAAGTATATTTAAATGTGCATCAGCATTTTTTTTTAAAGCGTCACTCTGCTGTTTTATGCGTCAAACGTGTCAGGGAGCAATACACTTTTGATGTAGTTGCCATAAGAGAGAATAGAGATAATAAGCATATGGCTGCCATGGCAACAGTAACACATAAGTAATGTTTAGATGAATGCCTTCATTAAGTGCCATTATGAAATTAGTTATTTAAGGAGTCGGCAGTTTCACTTTATTTCTATGATTTTAAACTAGTATGTTGAACCATCGCAGCTTTCCAGTTATGTGTTCAGGTCTAGTCGTTGGCTGTTGTCATTTCCACCACACAGTAGCTGTGACGTGAAACACAGTAATGTCGGTTAGTTAATTTTCCTCTTTTTAATTATTTCCAGGCTTTTGTATGTAGACGTGATAGAAAATGTGTTGTTTTGTTTAAGTTCATCTCCCCACAGCAGCATCTTGGTACATCAGCTAAAATGAGCTTAGGTGACTTTTATTTGAAGCTGTCAGCATTATTACCTCCAGCACCTTCACAATGACCCAAAAATAGAGGCCGTTGATCAGCAACACCTTGAGAAAGATACGAGAGGGATACAGGAAGAGAAGCAGGTAAACTTATGAATGCCAGTGGAGAGTGCATCGGAGACAAAAGTGTGATTGAGAAGAAAAGACTTGAGAAACGAGTAGAGCAGCAACAGTAAGAGAATGACTTATTCCTGAAGCTCCAGCTGAGTGACAGAGCGAATGTTAAGTTGCTCAGTAGGTGGTGTAAAGGCACAGGAAAGGATAATGCTGAGTCTCTAGGCTGAGGCCTTGATTATGTGCCTAACCACTGTGTTTGGACCTAAAAAATCATTTTTGTGTGCTTTTTAGTATTTAGAGCAATTTCACAAAGAGTTTTGTAGAAATCTTTATCACTTTAATTAAAACCATAACTTTTTTTCTTGCAAGACATTTGTAAGTTGACTGTATGCAGCTGAAGGTGTTTAATTGAAATGAAACAGAAGTGTATTTGATATTTAGGAGAATCTGTACGGTTGTAATGTTTCGTGTGTGTATGTTTGTGCACTCATTAATGCCTGTCTGTATTGAATGTGTCTGGTTTATTCACCCTTCTTGTTATGCTCTGAATTTTTTCTCTGCCAGGGTTAAGAAGAAGGAAAATGACAAAGATGAGGACATTAAAGAGGAGGAGCGGGAGCCGAAGGACAGACGTTGTTTTCAGTGTGGGGACACAGGTCACGTACGGAGGGACTGTCCTGAGTACCGGCACCTCAAACAGAGAACCGCCGGAGCACAAGGTATCCACAGAGTCTACGTCACTGAGGTTAACCCTCACAGAAACTAACCGAGAGTGAAGACGACCACACAAAATATTTCTTTAAGGACATTCTAGATGGTCTTTCGGTCATTCTCGTTTATACATGTGAACTGTCTTGACAACATCTAAAATAGACACAACTAATATTCAGACCTTTAGGGCGTGAAAATGAAACTGCTTATATGGTGTGTCATTCTTCCTCAGCTCCTCATGTGGTACAAGCCATAGTGAGCTCCCAGTCCATCCCCATTCCCCAGACAGCTGCAGAGTGTCCTGGAAGAACCAGACAGTCCTCTGAATGTGTGAGTACACTGGTTAGACATTACACTGGGGTCGGTTAACCCAACTTACTGAAAACTCAATAAAAAATGGTTTCTCACTTTCACTTAAGAGATGACCTCCATTCAAATACACAGGAAGTGAGTGGGATTTAATTTGTTGGGCCCATAGATGTGAAAACATACATAGAAAAGTAATTTCATCATCATTTTACAAGTTGAAGGTCTCAGAGCTGAAATGTTATTCATAACATGAGTACAAGTGAACTACAGTGCGCAGAATGTTTAGGTTTCTTCAGTCAAGCCTTGATAATACTGCACACCTGTAAACAGACAGAAGTTTGTCTTAATGAATAGTCCCTGTAAAAACTGTTCACAGTGATGAAATGTGGGCAAATGAAATCAAAACTAATTTGGGTGAACTGGCCCTTTGAACCTCTGTTGTTCAGAATCTAATTATGTTTTCACCATTGAATGAATTTATATTTGAGTATGTAAATAAAAGTTTTACTTAAGTCTGGTTGTTGATTTCTTTTTCTTTCTTTCTGTCTTGTTCTGAACAGTCCGATAGTCGCCAGACTCCGCCCTATTCCCCACAGCCTACTGCTATCCCTCAGAGTTCCTCCCAGTCCTCCAGTTCCCCCCAGACCTCCCACAGTAAGACCAGTTCTGCTGGTCTCTCAAAGCAGCCTGCTCACCCCCAGGTCCCCCTGTCTCTCTTCAGCTTCCCGACCTCCCATCCAGGCCAGTACCACCCAGGGACGCTCACTGCACTTGGGCTTCTCCCCTCCCACCAGCACCAGTCACACCACTCCCAGGGGCAGCCTCATCACCCAGTCCACATCCCCTCCACCTCCTGGCCCATCCACGGACCAGTCCTCAGCACGTCCTCTCCCACCGCCCCCTCCCCGCCCAGCCTGAAATTCGCACTGCGTTCAGCATCGGGGAATGGGAGTCCCACAGGCTCAGGGGGCAACCCCAGCCCCATGAACCTGAACGACCCCAGTATCATCTTTGCCCAGCCGGCAGGGAGGCAGCTGGGCATCGGTGGGCCAGGACGGGAAGGACACTGGCACAACCACCTGGCACAACCTGGGTCACTCATGGGCAATGGCACTGTAGTCAAGTCAGGTATTCACTGGGTGAACCTTGGTGGCACCGTCTGTGTGTGACTCTGTCTTTCTGTCTTCCTGTTTCTCTATCTCCAAATACAGATTTCATGTAATTAGTAAATTATATGGACAGTCATTTTATTACACTATCAAATGATTTTAGGTCCCAATCTATAGTAAACAGTAGTTCTTTGCCTTTTTCCCTAGAAGATTGAGAAATAATTAAAAATATATGTATCTGTGACGTTGTCTTGGTGGTGACATCAGGTTCACTCTGATCTGGACTACACCCTTATCAGACATACAGAAACCAAAGTGTAGCTGTTTTCCTAACTAATTTAAGTATTACCTACCATACCTTTTGGTTATGCAGAATTCATAGAACTGTACTTGAACTTTGCCCTGTTTGTGAGTTATTGAGTGTGTTTTGATCTTGTCTCTACAGATTCAGGCCACTCAGCCCAGTTCGTAGGTATGAGCCAAGGCTCTCGGTTATGGGAGCACAATAAAGCACCACAGTATGCCCTGTCACCATCCTGGCCCTACCGAATGCCCCAGAACTTCATCCAGCAGGGCAACGGAGGCTACCAGCCCAGCAAACCCTTCATGGCACAAGGTCAGACGCGATACAGATCATCTATTGCTGCTGGGAAAAATAGATAATCCCAAATTGTCCATTTGCACTGACTTTGACTTGATTCTGTCCTTTCATTAGGTTCTGTGGTACATCCAAATCCAAACTTCCCACTGGTCCCACATGTTCGACATCAAGTAAATCTGAATTTCATCCAACAGAAGAAGTAAACTAGCATCTCCTTTTAGATTGATGGTCAGTAACACATCAAATCAAAATTATGTCCTCTCTCCATCATTTGATCACAAGAATTTTTAAAATGAATTTTATCATTTTTGTACAGTTTTTATGTTTTATTTTTTGTGTCATTACATTGATTTGTGATACAAATGTCAAATATTTTAATACCCCCATTTTTGAGGGGGTCCAAAAAAGTGTTTTTATTTTATGTGTAAAGTAAGGAGGAAAAATGTAAACCTTTATTTTTATTAGCTGTATTCATACTTTGCTTGCCACAAGATGAAGGCTTTGAATAGACGTTTGTTTTAAAAACAATCTAACATGTCACCCTAAGTATGTAGTGCCAAAAGCAGAGATAGCAAGAAAAAAGGGAAAAAAATCTTAAATATAAAAAAACGCTGCAAAAAAATAAAGAAAAAAGCAAACAACTTTGTTGTGTCATGTGGGTTAATCTCTTCAGCATGTTTTTGTGCACTACTGAATGATCCTGCATATGATGTGGTTTCATAGACGTCTTTGAATTACCGTCAGAACTGCTCTTTCTTCACATTCTGTTGGTAAAGTTTTTAAACATTTTTGAAAGTTAGAAAATGAGATAAAACTAAATCCTATGCCGGGGAAATAGTAGAATAGTAGAATCAAATGTGTTGAAAAACAGATTTAGCTTGTTTGCCCATACCAGATTTCCAAATTCAGGGCCCCTGAACATTTACACTTACACTGTATGCGGACTCCTGTCTGTATGACACATCTGGTGTGTCCTGCACTTGTCAGTTATTGCAAGTCACAAAGTGCAATATGGCAGGTGTGTTTGTTGCAGTTAAGATTTCATTCCATATTAACATGGCTACTTGATGTACACTCAAAGTCTGACATGGCACTAAAAAGACTGTAAATGAACATAAAAGTGTGAAGTAAGACTCTTATTACATGGTCGATAAACAGTTGACTGACTGTACAGTAGATCACAAACTGTACATCCAATAACATTTGACACTAACTAGTGATGCAGGTTCTTCTCAGGTGATCATTCATAAGAGCTGGCTGTATCTTAGAGTGGATTGGTCATTTTGTGCAGGACCGGTCGTTTGATCCCTGGGTCCTGTCTGCATAGCAAAGTTTCCTTGAACAAGACAGTTAGCAACAAATTGCTTCTGATAAGGAGCCCAGCTTAGGGAAAGAAGAATAGCAAGTCAAGCTGTGGGCCAAATGAATGCAGTGATCATGAGACATAGGTAGACAGATCACATCACTCATACACAATCATTTCTATCACAACAACATTAGGATTCCAGTCCTTGCGGCCAGATGAGTTTTGTCAGCGTGCTTAGATTCATGATGTGATCGCTGTGAAGAAGCTTTGTCCTTGTTCAGCTCCACTGAAGCTGCAGAGATGTGAAAGGAAAAAATCTTTGGTTCATGTGCACAGAGCGGACACAGAATCTGATGTTAGTTTATCTCGCAGCTGAAAACTGGATTTACCTCAGTGACATTGTGGAGTTCCTCAGGGAACGCAGAACTTCGTATGAATTGTAGGAGATTTCTGTAATGAATCTGTAACAATGCAAGGTGACTGAACTGAAATGAATGCCACATACAACTCTTTTCTTATTTCATGTGAAAACAGTTGCTCTGAAAATATGTTCAGCATTTGGTGGGTTTATTTCAAGAAAACAACTACATGTTTCCAGTCACTCCAGCAGCTGCACAAGGCTGTTTACAGGTTAGTTAACTACAAGATGTAAACATCCTGACATTTACTAGAACTTAATGGCCATCTGTCATCATCTGACCATATACGACCATCATACTGTAATACACACATACAATTTCTATCTGCTGAAGAAGACCTTGAGATGTAGTTGAAAGGTCCTGCAAAAGCTATTAGGTGTAACTAAGTTGATACTCAATAATGCAGTAAGTTAGTATGTTTAACAGCCTAACTGGGTTTTAACATGTTGATGAGATTAGAATGTGTCTTCTGATAGGCTCAAAAACGCTATTTAACATGCACTGGCTAACATGGAAGATTGAGCACTTAAGCATGCAAGCATATTAACATGCCTACAGTTAGCATGGTAACATGCTAACCTTTCCTATGGAACATGCTAACAGGTTATATTACCATACTGAACTTTAGGATAGCCTGGATCCAGGCCCTGAGTCAGGCTGCTATTCTAATCTTGCTGTAATATAGGTTATGGCCACTGGTGGCAGCGCTGGTCTCATTGCTGCTGAAGAGCACCCCAGTCGGTGAGTGAGGAAAAAATGTGGCGCCATCTTTGATTTTCAGTTTTTGGTATATTACTGCAGCTTTAAAATTGCTGTTTTTGTAACTACTTTTCAGCAAAAATTTCCTACCATGCAGTTAAATCATATTTATAATGTTCTCCCTGTAATTAATGTGATAAATTCTCCCAGGATCATCAGATGCAGGATGTATCACAATCCTGGTTTCAAAGCAATCTTGTCATGAATTGCAGTGTTGGACATGTTGTAAGTTTGCCCTGTTGTGATAGCGCTGGATCTCTGCACCAAATCTGTCCAGCAGTTGTCAAGATATTTTACTCTTGACCAGTGTGTTGGATTGTCACTCTGAGATTTCTTTTTTAGATCCCCACCCCTAGTTTAGCTAAAAATACGATCTCCTAGCTCAATACTAAACAAAGAAATTGCAAAAACAGTTTAGTGTGTGTGTGGAGTTGAACTATTATTGCTACCTTACCTGGACAGGATCACTTTTATCAGAAAACATTTGGAGAAGCAGAGTGAATGTTGGGAATTTCAGTGGAACGTCATGTTTCAGAAACAGGTGAGTGATCTCCGATCGATCCACTGTCCCACTGAAGGTGAGATCAAGAGCTGCCACGCCGTCCTCTGCCGATCTCAGAGAGGAGAGCTGCCAATCAGACATCTCCTCTCTGACAGCCGAGGAGAGCCGGGCCTTATCTCTGTCCTCAGACACACCTTTCTGGGAGGGAGGAAAGTGAGTTTATCTTCAGTCATGGTGGCAACAGACCAGTTTTAACAGCACCATGGACCTGTGATGTGGATCACAGAGCTCCTTTCAGTCATTTTAGACATTTGTATTTATTAGGAAACATGCACTTTATTTTATACCTTTAAAAGGCTGCATTAAGATGGGTTGTGCCTGGAATCAGAAACTTTAAAGCAATATTATGTAACAATTTACCTCAAAGTAACAGCTTCAAGACCATTTTGATGGTACGCTGACTTGTAATGGGGAGAATGGTAGTGTAATGTAATATGGGTTCCAGGTATCTGGTGAGAAATGCATAATGCTTTATGGTTGATTTTGGAGAGAATGAGTGAAGCAAGAGGCAAGAGTAAATCTCCGACTGGCTTGCAGTCGTTAGCGAGAGCTTCTTGAAATGAACCGCAGCAAGACAGACGCTGAGCTGGCCTTCTTGCTGTTGGACTGGTAAGTAATATTAGCTGACCTGCTAAGTCTTGCGTCGTTGCACTTGGTTGATGTTGCTGCTGCATTTGTTTGACTCCCTAGTTTTTGATAGTATGCAATATAATTCTAACAAATGCATGTGTACAGCGGCAAATCGGCAAAAATCCCAGTTCTTGAATAATGTTGCTTTAACTGATATAATTCCTTAACAGTCCAAAGTGAAGCTGTGATGTTGTGAATGATCCTCAATCAGCTTTTAAGAACTTAATTTATGATTTCTTTAGGTAACCTGGGCCCTGATCTTGTGAATCAAAGGGAATATTTAAGGAAGCTGGCTTTATATTTAGGAGATGAACATATATTTATGTCTTTAAATGAAATTTTATCTGCTAGTTATTGATTGTGGCATTTCAGACGAAAAGACTTAAATCATTAATGAATGGCATTTTTCTGCTTGATCATTTTGGCTGAAACTGTGCAGCTCTTTGGCAGGTATTTGCGCCTCTAACATTCTAAGAGTTTTCATCTTCTTTCTACACAGCACTTGATGCTCCAGTTATAAAAAAATAAGGGAGCTCTGCGCCTTGTTGGTGTATGACCTTCAAAAGGTCACATGTCTGCTTGCTTCTATGTGTTATTCCCGACAATGAAACTGAAACACAGTGCCATTGAACGCTGTCTTTCTAAGGTTATGCTTCACACAATAACCTGTTCTGTTGTCTCCAGTACTTCAGCTGCTCTGGGTTCAGTCTTTGGGTGAATGTAGGACCTCGACTGATCACCAGAGGGCGCTGTTACGCACAGCCTGTCAGGAGCCTGAAGAGAAGCACAAACACCATCAGTGAAGTAAAGCCTCCAACTACACGTTCAGTATGTCTGCTGCAGTAAGGTAAGATACATTTACTCCAGAGGTACACTTTCTAGTACTTGAGTATATCATTTTCACAGACCTCAGTACTTGCTTTGTGGCAGCATTTGTTGTAATTGTTTAAATGATTGAATCTTTTTATTGAATGCTTAGGATTTTATTGACTTTTATTGAGGCACTTTGTTTTGTGCTATATAAAGAAGTTATTCTGACTTCCTCTAAACATTAAGAAACACATACCTGGTTGATCACTTGCCAAAGTGCAGAGTCCACTCTGAGCTGCACCTGTCTCTCAGACCTGGACACCATCACTTCTGGCTTCTCTGGAGGTTTCTCTAAATCATCATCAGTAACAGCTTCAACTGGAGGACTTTCTACTTTCTCTGACACGTCTCCAGTATCTCTGTTTGGGAAAACATGTGAAGGTAATATGGATTTTGTACTCTGACACATGAGAGCTGCATCCTGTGAAAACACAAATGAAGCTTCAATGCAAGCCAAGTTAAAACAAGTCAACTTCACTTGTTTAACTAATAATAGTAATTCTGTGATAACAAGGAACAACTCCCATATAAACCTCAGCGGGATGTTATCGAGTTGATTTTTCAAATACAGGAAGAAAAAAACTGGGAACTCTGTGATGGCATTGAACAGATTCATACTTAAAAGCTTCACACATTTCAAGTAAGAGAGTATGAGCATTCTTTTTGCATTTTTGCACTTTTAATGTAAATTCCTCACACAGTCAGCAGTCACTGTAGTGCCTCTCAAAACCAAAGTTTCAAGGTGCTTCACAAAATACAATACAATACAGGTGCAAGGATGGCAAATCAGAGAGGAATAAAGAACTAAAAGGAACACCATACACAGAAAATGCAATAAAAAACAGGGATTTCAAGAAGTGATAAACATAGATGAAACATAAAAGAACAACATTAAACCTGACTGACTGACTGACTCAGCTGATCTGAGACAGAGGGAGAGGTTGTTCCACAGAGTTGGAGCTAAAACAGTAAAAGCAGGATCAACCTTTGTTTTAAGCCTGGACTGTGGAACTTTGTCAAATTTCATAATAATAATAACAAAAACCGGAAGAAACTTCATTTGTGTAGCACAGAAATCAACAATTTACTGTAACAAGCATCATGTCACAGGATAAGCATCTTAGTTAGGTGATCTTTGATCTCTGGTTTATGACACTGAATAAACGCAGCCAGCCTTCTTATTATACTCACTCTTGTCCCTCCTCAATAAACTGCTTGACCAGTTTGCTGCCTATGAGCTTGACAACAAGTCTGGGGACTGAATTTGCTCCAGGTGTGTTTTTCTGAGCCATGATGCAGCTGATGTGATCAGGATTCCCTGGAGAAAGAGCCGGAAAGAACAGGAGATGCATCAGTCACACAGCTGATGGAGGGCCGCGGGGCTCAAACCTTTAGTGAAGCCTCGCATCACATGAAGAAATGGCAGAAAAGCAAGGCACAGCACCAACAGCATAAAAGATTCTTCTATTCACTTTACTCACATGTGCAACTACTCCACCTCCAGTTTTCCCTCGTTTCCCCTTTACTTCTCCAAGTGGATCTTGTTTCTTGTACCGTGTGTCTGAAAAACAGTTTCCTGAGGTGTTGGGCTTCCTGTTTGCTCTCTCTGCACCACGAATACCGCTCTGTCTCCACCCCTGAGCTGCTACACCCGACACCCTCCAGAACCCTGCAGAGCACTGGGAATCACTTTAGCACACAAACACTTTTCCATTTTGAGTCGGCTGGCGTTATTGCAAATGTGTGGAAAGGTGGAGGTGAGAAGTGACCTGCAGGTAGATATGAAGGAACATATTTCCTTCATTTTATGACCATTTAGTATTTTTTTTCCTTTACATGAGACATGTTTGTGTCTGTTGTGTCAGGCTGCAGTGATAGAAATACTGAAATCCTTTATCTTAACTCATGGTATTCCATTAGAAAAAGAAAACCTCATTTATTGGTGTGAGTGCTGCATTGAACGTAAATGTATCTATTCATTGAATATGAAGTATTAGCAGTTAAATGTAGGCCTACCCAAGTATCACAAGCAAACAACACATCCTCATAGCTAGAGGGCTGAAAAGGTGGACTGCCAGCAGCTCCCAAAAGGACTTATATCACTGCTGGAGAGCACAAGCTGGTACGATGAAGATGGACTTTGATGTTGTGAAACAGTAACGGTTTTGTTAGATTTAGCCAACGAAACTACTTGTTTAGGCGTAGGTACAGATCATGAGTTAAAGTCAGTATGTTACTGTTATGTACGTGATGTAGCGTAGATACAGTCCTGTGTTTGTTCGACCCATCCATCCACCCCACCTTCCTCCATATGCAGACTTTCTTGCTCTTTACACTACGTCACCTGACTTCCTCCTTTGCAGTCGTCATAATCACCACCAACGCTAGAGGTCGCCACCTAACAATGAACATAAACAAGGGACATAGCAACCTTTTTTAATGACTGTGCTGATGTTTTATTTCTGGTGTGTTGCTATTTATTCTTTGATTTTATCGTAGGTCTTTTTTGATGTAAAGTAACCATGAGTGCTATGAAAAACACCATTAAATGAAATGTTATTTTTATTATTATTATTACTTGCAAAGTCGACCTCTGCAGTTGTATTTCTGGTGAAGACGGGCTCAAAGTAAAAGAGCTCATTGTGAAGAGAGGTCCATGCATCAATAATGAAAATCCTTGAAATAGGAGGAAATGAGTTTTCTACGCTGGATTTTAAGGACTGTGTGCTGTAAAGGTGAAACTCCTAAAACTCCCTGCGTAAATGTCTAAAAGTCAGACATTGGCCTGACAGACCAACAACATGGCAACAAGTATAATATGTCTACTGGGTTAGAGCCACAATTTAGCTTATCTCAAGTTGAATGTCAAATCTGATGTAAATGTTCAAAGTCACTCATAAAGTCAGCCTTCAGTTGAGTAAAAAGTACAGGTCTCCAGGGTCCGCTCAGGTCCTGGTCAGTGTCGTCAAGTGGACTCTCATCAGCTCTGATCACATGATGCTTCATAGAAGAATGTAGCATAATGTCTGCCACTGTTGGTGTTCTCCACCTGTCTGGCTCTGTCTGGATCTCTAGATGTTTTTGTGTTGGCTCTTTTCATGAAAGTACTTTATACACGTCTGATTCAGGTAGTTTTCCATGAGACCATCAATAGAGCTGGGTCAAAAGTTTGATGTTTCCCTCTGAGATGTTGCGAGTAAAGAAAAACTCAAGTACATTAACCATTATTCTGTACTGATTCTGTACTTTTTGGCCACCAGAGACGGCAAGAGGTCCACAACAAGCTGACAGAAACAGTCTTATCACACGTATTATCACCTTAGTTGAAGACACAGAGGAAAACTTAATTTGGAGTTATGTATTTGCTGCCTGTTCAACGATAGTCCAACAGCCATGTATTCAGTTTCCCAGAATAATATCTGACCTTTCAGCTACTAAATGTTCCACTTTCTTCACCAGCTAGACTGTAAGTGTGTCTGCCCGATATGTGGTGCTGAGCAAGTAGTGTACAGGTTTATCAGACCTTGATTGATGAAAAAACACTGAGACTGACATGAAATGAGCTGCAAAACCTAAAAACTGAGCTGAAAGAGGCCCGGCCTCTCTGTGGAGCTGCAGAAATACGATACTCTGTGGGTTCAGCGTTACAAATCTTTTTTATTTCAATGTAAATATAAAAATATATTGATTAGTTGAGTTTTAAGTTCATTACTTCAGCAATGTACATACTGTTATTTCTTCCCACCTCTGTCCAGCTGTTCAGCTCTTCTCTTTATACGTCTCTGGCCAACAATTAACAAGGGAGTCAACCGGTTGAAGTTCACTTTAATTTTGCAAAATCATTAATTGGAAAGATTTTTCTAATTAAATTTCCAGAAGCGATAAGGAAACAGCTTTGATAAGAGGCCTGGGCGGAGATAGCGGGCCTAATTACATTAATTACTCTATACCTGGAGGAGAAATCTGAGTCAATAAGTTCTGTAGCCCTCTAATCTTTTCATAGAATAAAGCAGGTGGAGCCTGGCGCGCTGCCAGGTACAGCCACCGGTGCTCAGCCTCTCTCCCTTTGATCTGCCAGAATTAAGTTATTAAATGCTCTTAATAACTGTGGAAATGGCCACTCATTCTTCATGGCATTGTCAGTCCCTACACGTCACAGACCTCTTTAAATGCCCTGCTGCGGCTCGAGTGTGAAAGTCAAACACGAAGTCCACATCTTAATGATCAGAGCAGCAGCAACAAAACAGCTGCAGGACGTTTGCTGCTGCGAGGAGAGAAGCGTCGACAGCACGCAGAGAGCCCGTTTACTGACGGAAGAATCCTCAAAGGCCCATCTGGTGCTTCTGTGAAAATATGTCCGCTGTGCGTGAGCTCACATGCTGCTCAGTCATATTAGCAGCAGTCCAGGGAGGCACGAGCACAAAGAATAACAATGAACTGTTTTCATGTTTTCCTCTCTTTTTTTTTTTTTTTGGTAACTCTCCTGCCCCTGATTTGGAGACCCGGCCGGCAGTCACTGCTCACATCCGACTCAGAGAGCTCCCACAACCCCACGCTGAAGTCCGGCTAACTCTCTGTGCTGCTGGGTCAGCTTACTGAATCAGCCTGTTAACCTGACTCTTATGCACAACAGTGTGAACGCCACACAGAAGCAGTATTAATCTCTGCTCAGAACTCAAATTTATTCATTCCTCTTTCAGAGTCATTCAAAAAGAACAGTTTGTTCGTGAACTAGCAAGTAGGTTTCAGTCTGAATCACCACTTAAGTTGGAGCACATGCTGCAAGACCTAGTTCATTTTGAGAACACCCCATCACTCACACTTCATTTTATATCTAAAATGCCTCATTTTAATTGATTTTAATAAATTTCAGGAGCGTCAAAAGATCGCTGAGCTAACATCTGGCCATGCTACTAATCTAAATGGTGGACTACAGAAGACCAAGGCTAAACCCTCTTTTCACGCTTCATTTTCCACTTAAAAACCTGAGCACAGAACACACAGCCTCAGGGTTTAGACACAGCAGTGATCTAAAGATCATGAACCGCGGCCTGTTCCACTGAAACAAGTTCAAGGTTGCCGTCGTTCAGAAAGGAGCACTCTCCGTACCTGTGGGTTAGCTTTGTGAAGGTTTATCATACAGTAAGTCATGATGAGCAGCATGAGAAACACTGAGGTAAAATGTGTTCTGTTTAGTCACCTCTCTGATCTCACAGCTCCAACTGTCAGCCTCATTTATGCACTTGGCTGAGACGATCTCTCTGAACACAGGCTTTAATTGATTAGCAGCCCAATTAAAGAGCAGCGATGGGGGCCGATGGTGGAGGAGAAGGTGACAGAATCACGGCGCTCTCCTCTCCTCCAGAGTAATTCTTTTACTGAGGTTCTAAATCGGGTTTGCCTCGGACTGATAATGGATGTCGGGGCTATCTAAACATGCACCCAAAAGCCAGCTCAATCCCTCAGCTGAGATAAAAGCAGACAAATTACACAAGGAGGAAAGTACAAGGAATAAAAAAACAACTCCTGAAGGGTTTTATCAGAAGTTTCACAGTGTTTGTGTTTGCAGATGTGCTTGTAGGTGGACGCACCTCCTTGTTTGTCCGTGTAGAAGTAATTTTTGGGAGAGAAAAGACAAAAGTTGAGATAAAATTCAAAATGATAAATTGAGCATTTAATGGGTTATCTCTGTCTCGTTAACCTTCGCCTGCGTGCAAATGATATGTCGGATTAAACAGTGGGGTCTGAACATGGCAGGCACTACATCTCCTGACTGGCTGTGTGGAGAGGCACATTGATCAAGGCGTCATGTCCAGGATCTCCAACATTCCTGCTGCGCCCCGAGCCATCCATCACCAGTCCCTCCTCTGGCTCAGGTGGCAGCGTCGTTTAACATTTTTATGAATGCCTTCTGCTTGACAGGCCTGCGCAGAAAATGTATGACATTATAATGTCCTTCAACAGTGGTCACATGTTTGCAATGCCAAAGGAGAAAGGACATAGTCTGTAGCCACTCTCGCCAACTTGAGGCTGTGAGGCTGTAATGTTCGTTTTTCATCAGAAAACTCATTTGTTGGATAGATGAGAAATGGACAACTTAGCTGTTTTTAGATCATTACCACTGGAGGGTTAAAAAAGTTCGTCCTGAGGGTGGCGCTAGAGCAAAGGACAGAAATCAAAAGGTAATATTCTGCACAGGGGACATTTTTGGACATCTGTCAGGCTCAGCTCTACGTCATCAGACTTGGTGTGACGTTCATCATTAGAAGCTGAAGTCCGTCAGGCTCAGCTGGGCTTTGAGCTGATTGCTAACATGCCCACAGCTCCCATGTTAGCATACAAGTTAAGGATTGAAGGTTTGCATGCCGTCGTTTAGTTTTTTATGTTATTAGAGTTCGAACATGCGAACATCCGCTTGTGCCCTGCTGCCTTCAAACAAAACTCCAGAGGTCAACTGTATGTAAGTTGGTTTTGGACAGCTTGAAATCATGACACCCATGCAAGCATATGAGAGTACGCTTGTTTGACTGGACCATAGAGGCAAGCTGAGGCTGCTCTGGTCTTTAGTGTCAGAGGTGTCATCAACTGAGGTGTGAGATGGATGGACATTTTGACCTCCTGGTGGCGCTGGATGAAAGGCAAGGGTATTAAGTCATAATGACTCGACTTGTTGAGGACATTAATGTGGACTCAATCCATCCAATAGCTGTCAAGATATTTGACTTCAGACAAAAGCATTTCCATCCCTGGATGCTGCCAGAGTGAGTCAAAAGCTAAAAGAATCTCATTCAGATTTGGAAGAAAAGAGCAGAAATGCCTTTGATCCCAGTCTAATTCTGCATGAATTTGGTCTAAAAAGCATAAACCTTGGTTGGTTTGACAGGTTTTATGGATCAAAGTGTTGATGGTTGAACATTAACATCATTATTCAGAGAACATTTTGTGTACCCTTCACAAGTGGCAGCTGTCATCCATTTCCAACCTCAGCCCTGACCAGGACAGGAATCATCCGATACAGCAGGA
The DNA here is from genome assembly GCF_017976325.1 of Chelmon rostratus. Classification (NCBI taxonomy): domain Eukaryota; kingdom Metazoa; phylum Chordata; class Actinopteri; order Chaetodontiformes; family Chaetodontidae; genus Chelmon; species Chelmon rostratus. Next base: position 4,412,976 of record NC_055661.1, read on the forward strand.
ACTGAGCCGTCAATGGAGCCGCGGCGGCGTACGGCTGCATGTCGCTGGAGGTCAGACTGGAAATACATCCCTTGAGTAGTCCTAAACTGATATGTTTTGGTAATTTAAGCAAAGATTTTAAACATTTCTTAATGTCGGTAACTAGACTCTGAACAGTCACTGAGTGGAATGAACTGACATCGTGTTCAGGCAAATAAACAGAAAAATAAACAATAAGATGTAATAAATCAAAGGCATGTATCAGTCCAGGGTTATAAATCTAGTTTTTCGTTGGCAGGCTGCAGCGTAGCCATGCCTCTCTATTAAGGAGGTGTCAAACGTGATAGGAGGGCTCTGCTCCGCCCTTCAGGGAGCTTGAGCAGCAGCGACACTCCACTCACTCTGTTCCCTGTGTTAAAATGCAAATTGCTTTTTCCTGACCCCTCTGCAGTGGACAGGGAGGGCCTGTAGCTTTCAAAGTGACCTGCTTTTTGCTTCAAAAGGCCGCATACTATGATGCAGCGGGCGCTGACAGGGCGAGACAGCTTAGCAGATAATGTCGTCCATGGCAACAGAGAGGCGGGCAAACCAGACAAAAACACCATAATATACTCCCACACAGCATATCTTTAACTCTGTGCAGTCAGGTCACTTCTGCATTTCTGCCCTTCATTCTCATGGACTCATTTTATTTAGACCTTTTAAGGTGGAACTGTAACTCAGCCAGTAACTTTAAGGGTAAAATGATTACATTTAAAAGACCAAAGTGGAGCCATAATTGTTACTGTACTGTTACTGTTATGCTCCCAGTCCACACTTACTTTCCTGATCAGAGGTTTTCATGTGTTGTAGATCTCTCTCACTGAATGGCTGCATTTCATTCAGGTGTGTCAGCTCTGCAGCTCTGGTTCACTGGTAAAGCTTACTGGGGCACAAAGAAGCAGAGTCATCATTAATGGTTTTGTTCCACCTGTTTTTTTTTTAGCCGCGCTAGCTTCATGGTTCCAGACTGAACGACTTATTAGATGGATTGCCATGAACTGTTTTTGGCTGATGAAGGCAAACACGCTGCAAAAGCTTGAAACATTTCAATTAGGAGAAAGGTGCAGCAGCTTCAGGAGTCCTGGCCTGATATGGGGTGTGTTTGCATTTGTAAATTACTGTATACAATTAAGGTAAATAAATAAAATAATTATTACATGGTTGAGGAATTTTAAAGCTTTCCTCTCTTTTTTTTCGTTTTAGGCCTTGAATAGATTGAAAGTTGGCCGAGCCGGGACCGAGCACAGCCTCCGAGACTGATGGAGTCCAGTGTGGTGACTCTGGGGACGATGAAGACACGGCAGGCCGGAACAGGAGAGGCGTGAAGCGTGAGAGCAGTGAGAGGAAGGTTGGTCATCAGCGGCGTGTAGCTACTGTGAATAAGGGTTGATTTCAACCAAACCAGAGTTGGTGATTGTTGGAACAGTGGAAAGAAAAACATACTGTACTCCTACACCAGGTATGCTATGGGACATCGTCTCCTGAGGTGAGACAGGACGGGCTAGCTGGTTAGCATGCTAACTATAGTAGATATATCTCCAATACATGGTCTTTGACATACTGTCAGAACTGTTGATGATGTTTTAAACTAAAATGCTGATCATATCTTACGCATGGACCCTTTAAACTGAATCATTCATGACAATGTATGCTCTGTGTAAAAGAGGCTCTATGTTCCTATTCACACCTGATATAAACTACTCCAGCCCCCCGCGGCTCTCAAAGATAAGCAGTTGTATAGGTAATGGATGGCTGGCTTGACGTTCAAAGGCTGCTTTGGTTTAATAAGCATCTTTGATCCGTAAATCAAAGACCTGAAAACAAGCTGGGTATTCTAGAAGCTTTTCACAAGAACATGATAACTGTTAATTAATATGGAGGCTGCAGTCTTGCTGACCAGCAGAGAGATCCTGCAGTGAGCTGCTGGGCTTTGAACAGAAATGTATTAGTGATAAAAACATGTTTTGAAAATGCTAAATCAAAGCAGAATCCAATCAAAAGTAGTGAAAAATATATTAAAATACTCAAGGTCTTTAAAGTGCACTGGGGTTCCTTAAAGGAACAGTTTGGACATTTTTTTGAAAGTATTCACTTTAACATTCACTAACACTGGTCAGCAGAGACACCAGCAGTGCTTGTTGTCAGCACCTCTATGATCCAGCACATAGAGGCACGCAGTGGCCGAACGTTCGGCTATGCGGGTGCTGTGTAAAAGACGTTACACCCAGCACCATCTGCAGCTGGTTCAAACACACAGCTGTGCCTCTGCAGTCATCGTCCACCTCGACACCAGTAGCTAAAAAAAATCAACAGGCAGAGATTCTCAAAGAGGAGTTCGTACACCTCACGGGCAGGACGCTGGACAAACGCTGGACACCAGGAAGCAGTGTGTGAGAGAGAACGTGCACAGATCTAAAGGTGTGGGAGCAATCCCCTCAGGGTGTTCAGGGTGTGAAAAGAACCAGATGTAGATGCAGAGTCTAGGTCTCTGGTTTTGACTGTTAATCTCAAACGGAGGTACACAGAAAGGCGAGTGTGAAGTGAGCCTGATGAAAAATAAATGTGTAACATGCAGAAGTCCATCAGAAATGAGTTGACTGTGTGTGGTTCTGTTCTTATAAGCTGGCAGCTCTGAATGAAAGCTACAACTAGTTCTCTTTATGGATGCACACTCTAAAGAAATGTCCATAGGACGCCACTGTAGTCCACAGTAGGTGAGGTCCAGCCATGAGGTCCTGCAGGCATGCACAGTGCAGGCACACTGGGCACACTCATGCTTTTGATGTGATCATATTTTATTTATGGCAGAATTTAGTTATATGTAGGCCTATATTTTGATCCAAAGGGACTGTCCGGCTGTGGGACTGTTGAGAGCCTGCCACTGTGTGCATGTCTTCACTGTACCCTGTGCTACTTCTCTAGAGAATAAATGTGCAGATCCTGATTCTTGGTAGGAATGGTGCTGTCCAGCCTATGAGCCACCATCCTGTATAGTGCTACAATATATTTATCATGTTTACAGACAGTCCACCATTTGGCAGGCCATCAGGATCTCGTCTGACCCTTCACATGTGTTGAACTCTGATTATCTCTCTGCTAATTAATTCTGGAAGGAGCACAGGGTCTCTTTGTGTTGTTCCCAACATTCATTCGTCCCTGTGTCAGTTAAATGCATTAAGTCCTGGAGCAGAGACAGAGGAGATCATTCAGACCTCAGATAACTGCAGGTTTCACCAATCGCTTGTTTCCCAGCGAGCACGGAAAGTGCAATGTGTGGTTTGTAGTTTATGAACACAGATGCCTCCAGTTTTTGTATGTTTTAACAGCATGAATGACTTTGTGACTAATTTGTTTGGTTGTTTCATCTCAGGCTTGTGTTTGCACACCTTCTAATTCATGTGTTTTTATTGTGAGGACTGGCCTTATCCAAGACAGGTTCCTCCTATGGGAGACAGGACAGTAACCTTATCCTTAACTTCCTTGCAGATAGTTAGATGTTCAGATTGAGTGTGTCTTTATGGGAAATATGAAGCTACAGCCAGCAGCCAGTTAGCTTAGCTCAGTACAAAGGCTGGAAGCAGAGTAAACAGCTTGCCTCAATACAATGCATAAAAAAAGACTGTGCAGAACTATAGCCTGACAAGCATGGTGTGGCACATAAACTGCTGTAAAATGGTGAATTGTTTTTTTCCACTTGTTTTACATGTTTTTTCTACAGATTAAACGACAGGAGTGTTAGTGAGCTCTCGAGGTGCTGGTAGGCTCGTTGTTTTCCGCTGTTTCCAGTCTTCATTCTAAGCTGTTGACTGTATCAATCTTCTCTTCTAACTAGTGGCCACAAAGCAAATACGCATATTTCCCAAAATGTCAAACTATTCCTTAAAGTCTTTGAAACTTAACTCTCGCTTATTTTGCAAGGTTTTTGAGCTACAGGCGGTTTAAATAAACCTTAAATGAATTCATTAAAAATCATTTATCAGAGCAGCATAAGAGCAGGTGTACAACTAGCAATTTCTAATCTTTTAAAGATCAAATTTGGTCATTTTACAACTTGTACAACAAGTATTTTCTGAAACGCATTCCACCTTTTGTTTTTATGGAACAATTATTGGTGGTCTGTTCCCATGCTAACATAAAGTAAAAACGACCTCAGACTCCACAGTGTTAGAGCTTGCCAGGCATCCTGGTGCTGTAATAACGTGCAGGATCAAACTGTGTATCTGCAGGCTAATCTCACCAACAGTCGCTGCACAAATAAAGTCACCTTCCAAGCGCAGCTTGCACAATCAAATATTAAACTCACACAACACGTTAGTGGGGTGAGCCCAGAGGAAGGCTGCCGTTCACAGCAGACTGACGTAAATCTGGTCTGAATTTCTGGAGCTGACAATCATCTACAGCAGAGGGCCTTTCTGGGCTTCTCCTGCTGCCTCTTATCTGTCTGCCGGAGGATACCCAGGAGACAGACACATATAATAAATGTGTGAGTGGTCAGTGTGTGTGTGTGTCCAGACACGAGTTTGATGCAGCTGCACAACAAAGCCACTCCAATGTAGCAGTGGAGAGCTGTTAAAGAGAAGTAATCACAGGAAAATCAGAGTATAGTAAATTTAAGAACACATAATACAGAGATTAAATTAGGATGCTATCATTACTGTCTTTTGCTCATTTCTCGCTGTTTCCAGATTCTTCAGTTCCCGATGCACAGCCTTGCTGTGCCATCCAGTAAACATTTCTCTATGTAACTTTTTTGTGTGATACACACAAACATCATACATCGTAGTCTTCCTCAAAATAGCGTCATGGGACTCTCCTCCACATCAGATGTGAAAACCCTGCTTCACCCTCACTGTGAGGTGAAGTCAGCATACCCAGACAACAAGATGGGGTGTTCGGCCCTTCCCAGACATCTTAATGACGGCAGTAAAAACATCACATTTTGTGCATTGCCAGGTCTGTGGTTAATGTTGAGGAAACTGAAACCACTTGGTTAAAGGAAAAGATCACCATCATGGATAAAGGAGGCAACTGTTGATGCACAAACCACTGTCTCCAGTGATGGAGTCACTTGGTATGTCCATCCTCTACTTTGAAGTCCTCCCCTAAGACGACCTCATGCTGCTGCCTTTTGACGCTGAACACAAACAGATGATGTTTTTCTTGGCAGGACAGACGCCGTCACTCCACCTTCAACAGTCGCCGCTCGAAAAAAAGGTTATAAAACTTGGCTTCTTCGGTGTGGTAGACAACACACTGCCTGACCTTGATCTGAGGACATATCTCCACCTTCAGACCCCGGTTGTAAAATGAAAAAAGAAAAAAAAAAAAGCTTAGCTGTGGAATGACACTTCACCACTTTGGACTTTGATTCATCTCCAAATCAATCAATTAGCTCCCCCTGGCCATTCAGCTCAGAGGAGAAAAGGCTGCAGAGGAGATTATTTATCTGCTGTCAGGACAGTCGTCAGGCGACAGGACAACAAACGGCAGCGCCATGTACTCTGAACGTCCAGCAGAGCCTGCTGGTTTGTCGGAGGTACGGCTCAGGGAAAAAGGTTAATAAGGACGCCTCCTCTTTACCGGAGAGACAGCGCCGTCACTTTGCCAGCGAGGGAGCCTCGAACAGGTCTCTGCCACATGCAGCGCAGGAATATTTTAGAATATTAATTGCACACTTAGTATGCTGTTGTCATATGGCTTTTATTAGTATTCCATCAACTCAATGAGGTGTGAAAGGGCCAGATGCTGTGTCCTCATCTATCCCACATATATTCTTGTCTTTTGTCAGTTATCAGTGCAGTGAGTGTCAGTCTGCTCATCACTTCAGCGATCTGATGTCATGTATTTATTAATTGGATCAGTGAGTTTAAAAATGGATTAATAACACTCAGGTCTGATCCGTATTGTCAAAGTAGGGGCTGCATACACTGCTCGTTGTTGTCAACACACACACACACACACACACACACACACACACACACACACTCACAGAAGTCTGAGTCTTACTGTACTTGTGAGGATGCTGTGACTCATATTTACTATCTGGAGGCTCACCCTTACATCATCCATTCTGCGCCTAACCACATAAGTCTCTGTCAAAATTTGTATTAAATTTCTTTCATATGTTTTTTTCAGAAAAAGAAAACATATTGAGGAAATTTCCATTATGCACTTCCACCCCTCCATCTTTCATATTTATTAGTTTCAGAGGTAGTGTTTAAGGTCGCTAAACTAGATGTTGGACACGGGACCACTCTCTTAATCTTTAGTATCTTGTTACATACTTAATTTAAAATTATTTGCTTCAATTCCAAAAAAACGCAAAACAATAATCATATATGGGTAAGCACCTTCTATTTGCCAAGTATATAATTCAAAATGTAATAAGAAACAGGCCTTTTCATGTGGTTGTTTTTATAAAAAGCCTTCATTCATTGAATCTACAGAAAATGTGCTATACTGTGATATGTAGCATCATTAACTGGATATGAAATGAGCGATGTAAGGATATGAGATTATGGTCTCATTGCACAGCACTATGACCATAATGGCAGCATTTTAAAGTAAATTTTTCAAAACGAAACCAAAAGTTACATTTCACACTAACGGATTACCTTCTGGTGGAATTAATCAGTGATTTTTGATGATTTCACCAATGACTGTAACTAACAACTAGACAATTCCAGCACCGCCGAAATTTTGACTGTGGCACAAGGGGGCTGCTGGTGTTATCTATACCACTGTTTCTCAAGCCTGGTCCTGGAGTACCACTGCCCTGCATGTTTTAGATGTATCCCTGCTCCAGCACACCTGATTCAAATGAATGGCTCGTTATCAGGCCTCAGCAGAGCCCAGTAATGAGCTGAGCATTTGAATCAGGTGTGTTGGAGCACACCTTACATGGAGCATGGAGTTTTGGCTTACCAACTCTAGGGGCAGTAATTCTGAGCATTTTTTGAGAAACTTTATGGTCTTCAGATGGTCATAGCTCCAAAACCGTAAGAGATATCAAAAAGTGAGCCGAGGTTCATTTTGAGCTGACAAAATTATCTACGTTTTAAAGTTTGAATGAAGTCTCTAGGAGAAAGTATAGTAGTAGTAGTAGTAGTATAATAGTAGTTTGTGTGACTACTGTCTCAACTTTTTTGGGAAAGCGATTTCTGAAGCCGAGTTTAGCTGCTTGTTGGACGGAGATAGTGTTTCAAACAATGCCCTTGTTTTGACTGAGCTCGTTTAGATGACAACTTTGATCTTAATGGATTTAATAATTCTCAGGCTGGTTGTCCTGTAGATGTGTGTGCGTGGGTTATTGACCGGTGTGTGTGTAAATGACAGTTGCACCTGTTAAACTCTTCCCTTGAAAAGCGGCTTTTTCGCTGTCGGTTTCTTCCGAACAACTTGCGATTGTGTCAAAACCGTAGCTGCTATCAAAAAAACGATTACACTGTGAGATGCGGACAAGTCTGGGCCAGATGTACGTGTGTTTTATGTCCAGATATTCTTTAGAAAAATGACTAAATGGTCGATTTAAAAAGACACACTCCGACAGGAGATTGTATGGGTTTAAATGGAGCAGCAGAGCAGGACAGCTGGTGCAAGATCCCTCTTTATTTAAATTTGGTGGGGGCTAACCCTTTAAAATTGAACTTTAACGAGAGAAGAAAGGTTTGTCTACAAAAAGATCCAAAAATTATGTGTCTCCTATTCACCGTTTCAATTTTATGGCAATTTTAGAAAAAAAAATCGAATTACTGACAAAAGAGCTATAAAAGACATAGCACACCATTCCCGATCTAGCCGCACGTTTCGATATATAGTTTGCGAGGGTTTTCTCAAAGCTGCGGGGCGAGTTATGCGCCTTCTATAGCTCTTTGAGCTACAGAGGCGAGTGGCTCTTGCGTTGCCTTGTGCCACTAACTAGCACAACACTGGTCATAAATACATACAACACAAACACAGAAGATTCCAAATATCAACGGGTTCATGTGTGTGGCTGCAATGATGAGCTAAAGAAGCTTTACACACACTTATCAAGAGGGACTCTTTATTAGTGCGAGTGGTGAATATCAGTGTATTCCTGCATGATAATAAGTGAGCCAGTAAAGTGACATTCACTGTCAGCCTGTCTTTAAAGAGGATCAATCCTGATCATCTACTTCATAAACTCTCCTCCTTCAGATTGTTGCTGTAGAGCGAATGAAGGAAGTCAGACACATCTGCATTTTTGTTCCGCACTTGATTCCTTTGCTCTTTACGTCACGTTTGAGTCACAGCACTTACGTTTTAACTGAGTAACTCTGTTTGACTCCACTTTAACTCTTTTTTATGGGACCACTTGAGTCTCTAAAGATGGCATTTCTTTATTTTGTGAAGAGGATTGTGTCCTGTGGGAAGAAGTTATCTTGCTAGAAGAAGATCTCTATCAGCTTGTGCCCGCTATAAAGTCTTGTTCACACTTTATTGATGAACCAAAGACCATCTTTCTGGGACTTTGGGACACTCCTGGTCCTGAATAGCTGTATCTGTTGCTTTAGGTTGGTTTATGGGTCATTTTTGATGTAACGGCTTGTGTGTAGATGCTTGTTTGTGCTTTGACATCTCATTTAATGACTGTTTCCAAACTGATTCCTGAGGTTGACTCACTGATGTTTTCTGGCTTTGTAATCGTGTAAAAGAGGCATTCATTTAACAAGGTTTTGTTCATGTCTGCGCCCTCTGCGGCCCGTCGTGATTTAACGCAGTGGAAGTGACTTTACGACTGTGTAGGAGGTGACAGTCAATGAAGCACATGAGTGGAGGTCTTCAATAACATTATAACTCTCTTTTACTGCGCTCCAGAGCTGTGAGCTGGTGGCTAAGAGCCAGGCAGGAGGAGCAGCACCTCCATTTCCCCTTCAGCACTGGCTGCTCACCTTCCATGGGAGAACTGATAGTCATCAGGAGCACTTTTTCATCTGGTGCTTCCCCCCTGAAATCCACACTCTCATCACTTCTCTATATGAAAGCAGCAAGTGCTTTTTGGCCAACCTTTGTGTGTTGGAATGTGGGGCTTTCTATTGAGAAAATACTACCTGTGGTTGATGTATCAGCTGTTTTTTAGAAGCTTAAAAAGGGCATATGTATCTGAATAATGCTGGGTTCATTCTGGATAAATAAATATCGTCACCACATCTCAATCTCATCCTGCCCCTCTCATCATCACCTGACCTTGGCACCAACCTGTGCACCTGCTCCTGAATCCTCCACTAAGCCCTCAATATATATACCTGCCCTTTGCTCTTGTGCTGCTCAGCCTAACTTTACAGCTCTACACCTTTTTGTGAAGTGACTGATTTGGGCTTTTTGTCTGCCCGTTCTGCCATTTTGGTTTTGACTGCATATGACTTCCTGCCTGTTACTGGACCTGCCAGCATCTGAGATATGCATTTGAATTAGGAATGCATCAGCCTGATATCAGCATAAGCGGATCAGGTAGCCGACATGATGTGACCAAACTGCATGAACGGAGACCCTGAGCTGAGATTTCAGGAGACACTGTTAGACTGGTGCGTCCACAGAGTGTCTCACATTAAACATTTGCTGTTTCTGCCTTTAAATCATGTGTACTTTCTGCTGTTTTACTTCATTGTAATTGAATATTTTTGGGTTTCAGTTGAACATTATTCAATTATTGTTCTTTTTACAAATGTATAGCCCTTGGACACACACACACACACACACACACACACACACACACACAGTGATGGTGAGTCCCTCAGTTCATTAGAGTTTAGATTGGGATCTGTAGTGGTGTTGGTTGTGGTGGCTGTACCTTTTCCCCTGTAGGATTGGAGGGGAGGAAAATTGAAACCACAACCTTTGGACAAGCAGACATTTAAGGCCCTGTCAGAGTGAGATAGGGCTCCCTGGGCCCGTCAAACTCTGATGGCTGGTCCATCACTCTCAGTATCCTCCGTACTCACAGCAGCCTTTCCTTTAAAACAAAGGGAGATGTGGAGAACAGATATCTGCTCAGGGCCAGCAGAGAGGTACAATTAACATTTTCTACAGACTTCTCCCTCCTTCTTCTCAGACTGAGCTAAACTTCTAGGTCATGCCATTTCATGCACTGAAAAAAGCGCTTTGGCTATTTGTTTGAGGGTGTCATTCGACACATTTTCCAAGGTAAAACCACAGTAAGAGTTTGACATCTGAATTTAATGATTAAAATATTATCACAAGAAAAGTGGATTACTAGCATGATCACAGTTTATTAGCTCAAGATAACCCGGAAAAGAAGTCCTGGTCTGGGCTGAGCCTAAAACAAATGATTAGCCACCACCACAGCTGTCAGCTTTTATATCCTACTCATCTTTGTGCATGTCTCTGCGTTAGCAAACAAACAGTGATGTACACAATATAACACACTGCACAAACTCAGCACCAAACATGTCAAATTAAGATAATAATTGGTGGGTAGATCATTGCCGTTTAAGGCTCTGGCTCCAACACAGAGAGAGAGATCCAATTTTAGTTATATTCCTGGTTGTGAGGTCAGTGACATTTTCATCCAGGCTGCCAGCTATTTCCATCAGCGTCTCTGTAATGACATTAAGCCGGTGTGATTGCTGTGAGTAAATCCACATTACTGAACAGAGTTTTTTACCGTCCTGACATCCTGTTTTGTGGGCACTCCCTTGTTTCAGCCCCTCCCGTCGTTATCCTGCATCAGTTTGCGGAGGTGGGACAGTAAATGGCAGGAGACGAATCGCGATGACGACCACAGGAAGGTTAGATGTTCAGCCACATAAATCTAAACTGCTGTGAGATTAAACTGCTGCAATCACTGCAGTTATATAAGAGCTACCCAAACAATAACAACAGTCCTTATCCTGCAGACACTGATTAATGGCATCATTATAGAGAATGAGCTGGAGTCACATTATGGGGGGGAAAAAAAATCCTTATCTTATGATTAATTGAAAATGTATTGTGTGCTCTTCCTTCTGCTCTCTTCTCTCCTCAGGAAGGTCTAGCAATGTTACTGTTGCATCTCTGAACACTATGTAAGTTTATTTCCTATGCTGGTTAAAGCTGTGGGGCGCAGGTGGGATGAGGGGTCAACGAGTCCGTACGTAAACAACAAAATAGGTTGCCAGCTTGTGCCTTTCATAATGAGCTGCATATAGAAGGGATGGGGATTGAGCCTCAAGTGGCCATTTGAAGAACTGTAGTTTTGAGCATTTCCACATTGGCTTCATTTTTCAGCCCTGCAGGCTGCTGCTTGTTTAAGACACCAATCACACATCAGTTTCATGGTGGCATGAAATGAAAAGCCATCAGAGGAGCTCATCTGGAGACCATGAATGTCTGAACCAAATTTTATGCCAGCCCATCGAGTAGATTGAGATGCTTAGACGTGTTGATGTGTTCACATGATGAGTGGAAACCTTGACCATCTGGTGGTCATAAGAAGAGTCAGGGGATCACCAGCACTCAGTGTGGGTAATGGAGCGTGGTGCATTGCTGTCAGAGCTAACTGTACCCAACTTCCTCACGTCTCAGTCACATGTAAGAAGGCACCTCACATTATCACACTGAAGGGAAACAGCAAACATGACTGTTTGTTAGTGCTCACAGCTGTCGAGCTAGCTAGCTTTATCAATATATCTGCCAGGTACACAGGTAGACGGGCAGGTCGGCCAAACGAAACGTATCCAGCATTTGATTTACTGATTGCTGTAACTTTGCGGGATAACAAAGAATGCTTCGAATGCTTCTTTCCTTCTGTAGCTTGAAGTTATGTCACATACGTAACAGTAATGTTCTTACTTTAATCCAAACCGTGATCTTGTCCGAAACCAAACCAAATAGATTTGATGCTTAAACCTAAGCAAACTGTGACTGTCACAATGTGGACCACATGAAGACATAGATATAAATATCTGAGTTACTGAGGAACTCCTGTTTCCATTACTTTATAATCTTAAATATAGATTGTATTTTTCTTTTTAGAACACGAAATAGAACCCTACGACAAGGTTCTGATCAGGAAGAAGAATGCATGGAATAAAAAAGATGATATATCTGGTTCCACTGCATCGATTTGGATTTTTTAAGTATCCAATCTGATAATGTTATGGCCATACAGTGATAAATCATTTCTCTCTAACTAAATTTCACTGTTGGTTCTTAGTTTATTTGTTAGAGAATATTTTCAGATTTAATAATAAACACACTGACTTCCAAAGATGCAGATTTCTTTCTGTGTAAAATCCTGCGCCAGTAAAGGAAGGCTCTAATTTCAACCTTATACAGAATTGAATTCAGTTCAGTCATGAGATTACTCTCAACAGTGGGGACTGTGGGACAGAGTGAGCGTTAGCAAGTGTCCAAGCCTACAGCTGGATCTACCGTAGACCTGCCAGTCCCTATGATACACTCACCCTGCTGGCAGAAAACCTCAGTCGGCGTGGTTCAGTACAGCATCCGGGGGTTGAGACTGGGGAATATCCTTCTATAACTGAACAGGGCGGCCCTGTCTGTGCATGCCCCGGCTGCTCCAGCTCAACATTTGTGATAATTAAATTTCCAGAGAGCAGATTTTGTCTCTCTGACACGTCGAGGGGAAGCTGCGAAAAGACCATTTTCCCCACGAGGACGTCTGAGGAGGGAAAGCAGCAGAAACAAATGTGTTTCATCAGGGAAAAGACAGCCTGGAAAGGCTTTTCAAAACAATTCCATTTGCCAAAGGTTTCCATTATCACATCTGAGATGGAAGACACCAGGAGGGGAGGGACAACCATAAAATAAATCTCCTCTGAAATAAGAATTGCATGAAGCAATGAAGATATTCTGCAAAAAAAAAAAAAAGACAAAAAAGAAAAGAAAAGCCTTGTCACCATTGTTTATTTTCTCTATGCCTATTTTTCCTTTATTATATATGCATGTGTCTTCAGGCTACATTCCCAAGCTTTGTGCTGTATTTTCTTTGTCAGGTGATAAACTGTCTAAGTTTTCATACCTGCTGACCTTATTCTGTTAACAGCAAGAGAACTATTTAAACAAAATTCACTAACACGTAAAGACTGAAAGGACTCGACGGTGTCAGGGAAACCCCCAACATGTTTCGGATGCAGCAGCAGGAGAGACATCGATCGTTTCATGATTCATGACGGCGGTGACTCGAGAGCTAAAGAGTGACTTTCTGTGCAGGCTGAGACAGGTACCCTTGGAGTCCACTGGAAGGAGAGCGCATGAGGGGAATGCATTAATGCCGTATTGATCACGGTGACATTACTATCAGCTGAGACGAACAGAAAGGTCGCAGTCACTCACTCTGGCTTTACCCTGTGTATCCACCTCTCCACGGAGGTAAATAGATCCACAGCAGCAGAATGAAAGCTATTCCACCGATCAAACTACATGCTTCAATATGTGTTACAACGAGCCAGCAGACAATGTTTCACAAACTCTGATGTTACCATGGTAATACTTATCTTCAGTATGGGTTTTGCTGTTTTATTCTCTGCATGTCTCAGTTTGTTGTCTTGAACTGGCTTTGTCCCACAAATCTTTGTGCCTGAAAGACGCTGAGCAGTTTCTTCAGAAAGGGGTTGACAACATTTTACTCACAAGTGAACTGGCCAGACAGCCAGATAGTGTCAAACACACCACAGGTTTAACCCAATTACAGATTCTAAACCAAGTTTTTTGGAGATTAAAACAAAACAAGACGTCATATTGTCATATTTTCCACTTCTGATGTCCTACAGTGAGCCAGGATTTTTCACATTTGCTCTCTGGATTGGCTTATACCAACTTCTGCAACTCAGCTACTTTTTCTTTCTTTCTCTGAGGCACATCTGGTTTGTCTTCTTTTGTCTTCTGCTCTTTTCTCATATGTTCTTTTGCATAATTGTCATCGTTCTCATTTGACCTCTCTCATCCACAAGTTCATTTCATACACAGAATCACTCATAGCTGGTGGGTTGTTTTGGCTTTTTTTTTTTTGCATCCATATCTGCAAGTTCTTGGAACATTTATGGCTAAAAAAGAAATGTACAGTTGTTGGTCAGATGCTACAACACAAATATGCACCATCAAATGTAGGCACAGTCGGGAGGCACTAAAAGTAGCAATATGAAATGAAATAAGTTTGTTGCTTTGTCCCCTTTTGTTGTTACAGTCTTCTTTCACTTCTTACATACGACTGTGGTTTGTTGTACATCTGATCTTTTGTGACTGAGTGTAAGATGGGAGTTTGCAGAATCGTTCAATATAAACATTCTTGTCTGGTGAGCCGGAATGCTCCTTTCATACCGTTCGTTTGTCTTGTCTGAAAAACCTTGTGTTTACAGCCTGACCTTGTGTTGTAGACTTTGGCTGCACAGTGAAAAGCATTGATTTTAATGGCGTCTGTTGAGCCTCGCGCTCATTTTGATTCCTACTGTCAAGCTGGAAAGACATAAAGGCGAGCCATGTCTGCTCCTGTGAGCCTCATGAAACTCTAATCACTCATCCACTGGAGGAAAAAGCAAACTGTTGGAGCAACAGATCAGTTATTAAACAGAGATGGTTTGTATCATTAGGCGTGCTGAGGGGGACTCCCTGTGCCAGATGTGCTGTGCCTCTGGTTCAGCTGTGGGACAGACACATCCGAACATTAACTCACACTGACAGCATCTCTTTATTGCTCATCACTGAGAGTAATTAGCTCTGCCGTCCTGGAAAACCCTCTGGGAACTCCTTCAAGAAAAAGGGTGAATCCCCATTACTGTTCAGGTAGAAACTGTTTCTGCCTGTTGCCATGTCTGAGGTGACGATAACATTGGAATAAACTATTTGTAGCCAGTGGATCGTGATTCCCTGCTATGGAATTTCATGCAATACATGGGAATTTAATACTAAGGAACATTAGTACTTTCAAGAAGGTCCAGAAAGTCATATTCTAGTCCCAAGAACTTCATCAGGCTGATTTCATACACAGTAATCATTTTAATTATTAAAGTTTTTTTTGTTCCAACTTGCCCCAGTTGATGAAACAAAAGCTAAAAACAGATTTTTACTTTACTTGTCCTGTTATGCTGCCTGTCTTTGGCCTGTTTCTTATATAATCACCTCAAATTTCATCTTAAATGAAAGTGTCTCAGAATACACTTTCCCCTCGATTTAATGCAACAACGAGTCATCACCAGGTCACATCACACATTTTCCATAAATATGGTCCAGCTATGATCAGACTGGAGCTGATAGTAGAAATTCGTCTCTTTAATAACCTGTGTTAAGCTACAGTCCCACTAGCAGCTGAGCAAGTGTTAGTTATCTTGCTAACTGTTAGTGACTGACTGGTGTTTTTGTGTTCGGATTTAAAATTTGGAATGATCTTGAAATGACCTGGCTCAGGAGATTTAAGCATGCAAAGTGAATGCTCTCGATTATTAAGGTGTGTTTAATGTATCACGTATCACATCGCAGACAGTAAATGTTAAACAAGTGCAACACAAAATGGTCTGAGGCTCAGTTCTGGCCGTTCTGTTGGTGCTTTTCATCTGATGGCTCAGTGTGCTGCAGCCGCAGCTGGCATGAGGTCGAAGGTGTTCGCGGCGATACAAAAGTTCAAAGGTGAACAGGGAGTTAGTCTTTGCCAAATGTCAGCTGGTTCCCCGCTTAAAAAGACCACCTGGCACAAATAAAAGCAGGACAGAGGGACAAGACTGCACTGAACACTGAACCACCTCCACTGAAAATACTGCTTTCAGACTTCAAACTGAGAGAAACACAAAAGGCAGCCTGACCTGAGTCTGACAATGCACTAAACAGAGTTTTCATTCACCTCCTAAATTCATGCTCACCTTTCTTTTTCCATTTGAAATATTAAGATCATAATACAAACGCTGATGTCCATTTTTGAAATTAATCTCCCATTGAAAGGGGATCTCTTTGATGTGATTAATGCGATGGAAATAGTTGCTGCTGCTCATATCAGAGGATAATGATCATGAGAGTTAAATCCAGATTTTGGATCATCTGCAGCTGTTCAGACCCGACGTGCGCCGTCACAACGACACAAATAGACACTGTCATTCAGAATAGAAATCTGGATATGCATTGATTTCTATTTACAAAAAGTTTCAGTCATTGCATTCATTTCACTCGGATATTGACCTTTGAAGAGGATTAAGTTGTAGCGCTATGGGAGGGAAGAGAGAAGGAACGTCACTGTGGAGGTAATCTCACAATATTCTTCGCACATCGAGGATCAAGTCAGCTGCCTCATCCTCCCACAGCCACACAAAGCCTCACTATCAGCTGGCATCCTGCAGTTCCTGCACAGCTGATGCAGATCTCATTTCACCAGACCTGACATCAGCAGTGTTTCCTAGAAATGAAGTTTAATACTGTTTGGCAACGACAAATACATTTTAATTAATGTCTTTAATCAACATGCCGGTTGGAACATGTTACTGTAGGCTGCCAACGATGTCTCCTAGAAATTTCATTTACATATATATAAATACTTTTTTCTAGATTTTAGATTCAACTAATTTGCAATAGCAAATATTTTTTGAAGGAAACAATTTTTTCTATTAACATAATGAGGAAACGTTGCTAATTAGCGTATCTGACGAGTCCCAAAAATGTTGATGCTGAACGGTACAGTAAGATGTTCATCAGATCTTGCAGTTCAGTATCTACTCATAGTGATCACAGCATAACCAAACATCTGCTTTAATACAAAAAAGTCCTCAGTGACTTGAGACACAACATGTTTATTATTCTATTATTCTTTAATTGCAAACACAATCTTTTCCTGACTTTAACCCCTTGACGCCTGAATTTATTTAGAATTATATTAAAAAATCAATTCCTTGTAGTTTTGCTTTCAAATTGATCTTAAATTAAGAGGAGTTTGTAAATTTTTAGCACATACAATAGATATAAATTTAGGTATGATGCAAATTAGCGACAACAGGCGTTAATGTTTAAATGCAATAAAAATACTTTTTTTAAAAATTCATAATTTCTCTTTGGAGATGAATAAAGTATCTATCTATCTATCTATCTATCTATCTATCTATCTAAAAGCCACAAAATTGTTTACAACTATTTACATTATAGCACCAACTAAAATAGGGTTCAAACAAACAGTATATGTCCACTTTTTTCAATGCTTAAATGCAGTAAAAACATCTTTTTTGTGTATTTAAAATTCATAAATGTGTATCATAAAAGCCACAAAATTGGCTTACAACCATTACATTGTAACAACAACACAACAGATGTAGTTTTCACTTTGACCAGTCCAACGAGAAACCAGTGCTTGCAAAGGTTCCTAGGTGTGTGTTGAATATGCACAAACCGGCAATAAAGGAACAGTGCAGATGATTCATGTCAAATGATTGCACACAGATGCTTGTGCACAAAAATATGATGATTTGTACTATTTAACACAGTGCAGTCTCATTACCCATGCCGATAAAAAAGATGTGGCCTGACGCAAAAGTAGAAGCCAAAAGGTGCATAGCTGCTCAAACACAGGGTGTTTGTGCCACAGGTGGAGGAAAAGGGGACACTGGAGGGAGAATCGCTCCTGAGTGGGCTAGTGACAGAGATGGAGGGGGACATGGAAGAACAAGCACCGGATGACCTAGTTACTTCATTTTTAGACCTGCGTTTGAAAAGTGAGTGAAAACAACAGCAACTGTTTATTTGTCCTACTGTTCACCTTATTATTTACGAGATTACATTTAATAACATGTAAGTATTGTCTAATAATTACAAATCCAATTAATTATGATTCCTGATGAAACTGCACAGCATACTTTTGCATTTCTTTTGCAAAAAAGTTTTTTTTTTTTTTTTTTTTTGCTGTGTAGAATGATCAACACCATCCAGGTTTGATTAGGTCTGCGGTTGTTGTGCTAAGTGACAGCAGTGAAACAATTAGTGGATATCTCCAGAGTGGAGTTTACATGTGGAGTTGTGAATAATTACCCAGATAAGACAGAAGACTGGGGAGAGTACAGACAGGATGTTTGCTGTTTTGTTTTTTAGCAGTGGATGAGCACACAGACAGCCAGTGAGGACGTGGACTCTGGCAGATCCCTCAACAAAGAACTGTGATGCTAAACTACGAAAAAACCTACATAAACCCAACACATAAAAATTCATAGAAATGTCATCCTGGGTGTTCTGCTTTATTTCGATGTGCTTGTGCATTTTACTAGTCAAATTACAGAACAGGCTTCAATGTAAACATGAGTTAGCAGACAATGTCCCTTTGACCTTTAGTCTGAAGAGGACGCTGTGGATTTGACGGAGGGCCTCAAAATACATCAAGCCAATTTCATTTCATTGGAGGAAAATCAATATATCCAAGTGTCCTATTTACCTGCAGAATATCCAGAGAGGACTGAAGGAGCAGATGAAGGTTGACCTGTTCCAGACATGATTACACAGATATCCTCCAGATGGCTCAGGAGGCTACGAGCTATAAGACTGGCTTTTAAAATAAAACCCTGACAAGAAACAAGAAAAATAATTTTCAACCTGCAGTGCCGAACTTTTGTCTCCCCCCTCTGCCAGTGAGAGTAATTACACAAACACTGTCGCTTACGACACCGTTGAACCCGCCATACTTGCCATACTTTGCCATACTTTGCCATTGTCCTTGACCCCATCATGTTTTCCATCAAGGCGAAGGAAAAAACATTTAGGAAAAGACATAGGATGTCATTTTTTCTGACTCTTTGCACTCCTAGTTGGTGTTGCCTACACCTTCACTATGGTTGCTCCCTGCTTCACCTCTGGCAAACCAGTCATTGCTGGTTGGTTACTGGTGTGCCTATAGAGATATTTTCCTGGAGGTGATAGGCTTCATCAACACTGTGTGAACTCACTTGGCAAATACTTGAATGTAACAGACATTCATTTATATGTAGTCCTGCACTCCACTTCAAATGCTTTAAATTCAGAGTTACTGACAACAAGTCTGGCGAGGTTTCATTCACACTGTAAGTGTCTGTGTTATGCATGTGGGAATTGTAAAGTAAAGTTTCTGTTACTGTGTACATTGTAGCCATCATTCTGTATTGATTGCAGTTAGTACATCTGCAATCTTTGGTTGTATATATTAATGTGTGGTTGTATATGGTAATGTGTGGTTTGTATACAGTAGTGTGTGTTTGTATGGTAATGTGTGGTTGTATACGGTAATGTGTGGTTGTATATGGTAGTGTGTGGTTTGTATACGGTAATGTGTGGTTGTTTATTGTAATGCGTGGTTGTATATGGTAATGTGTGGTTGTATACGGTAATGTGTGGTTGTATATGGTAATGTGTGGTTGTATATGGTTGTGTGTGGTTGTTTAAGGTAATGTGTGGTTGTATATGGTGATGTGTGGTTGTATACGGTAATGTCTGGTTGTATAATGTAGTTGTGTTTGTATATGGTGATGTGTGGTTTGTATAGGGTAATGCGTGGTTGTATATGGTAATGTGTGGTTGTATACGGTAATGTGTGGTTGTATATGGTAATGTGTGGTTGTATACGGTAATGTGTGGTTGTATATGGTGATGTGTGGTTGTATATGGTAATGTGTGGTTTGTATACGGTAATGTCTGGTTTTATATGGTGATGTGTGGTTGTATATGGTAAAATGTGGTTGTATATGGTAATGTGTGGTTGTATATGGTAATGTGTAGTTGTATACGGTAATGTCTGGTTGTATATGGTGATGTGTGGTTGTATATGGTAATGTGTGGTTTGTATACGGTAATGTCTGGTTGTATATGGTGATGTGTGGTTGTATACGGTAAAATGTGGTTGTATATGGTAATGTGTGGTTGTACATGGTAGTGTGTGGTTGTTTATGGTAATGTGTGGTTTGTATATGGTAGTGTGTGGTTTGTATTCGGTAATGTCTGGTTTTATATGGTGATGTGTGGTTGTATACGGTAATGTGTGGTTGTATACGGTAATGTGTGGTTGTATATGGTGATGTGTGGTTGTATACGGTAAACTGGGTTGCATATGGTAATGTGTGGTTGAATACGGTGATGTGTGGTTGTACATGGTAGTGTGTTTCTCAATAATTGTACTCTGTTCATGTGACACCTTGAAAATGTCTTTTTCTTCCTCTCTTCATGCTAAATTCTCACATTTCTTCCTGCTAAATATCAGTACGGGTTTAAGGATAGAGGGACTGTTCCTGCTGTTAGTATATGAGAAATCAACATACTTTATCAGGCCACTGTCAATTAGATCTAATAAAACTTTTTGTGATCTGATCACAACTAACTATAATTAAGATGAAAGCAAGAATTGCAATTAATCACCTGTGTTAGTCTGATGGATGGATAGATGGAGGGATGGACGGATAGATGGATGGATGGATATTCTACATTAAAGCCCTGTCCAGGTATAATCTAAATGTATAACCAGTTTTCATGAAAATAGTGCATCATGTTTTGAAAAGGTACATTGAAAAAGTGAAATGTCTTAAACTGCACATGCACTGAGGTCTAAGACTCATGGAAAATATCACGGAAAAGGGCGCAGGGTTGAGAATGAGGACCATGGAGTGATAGTACTGAAAGTGAATCCACTTCCTGAGGCTGAGCTCACCTAAGGGTTCCTGAGGATCAGGATCTGACATGAGAGAGGGAGAGTGTGACCTTGATGGTTTTAGGGAGAGAAAATGACTTTTCATCCCGGCTCTCTTTGGGGATGAGGGGCAACGAGTGACACAAGAGAGCTTAATTCAGCCTGCGGGATGGAGGGAGCGGACGGAGGATCCAGAGAATGGATGGGCGAAGAGGTGGAATTGAGCATTTGTCTGGCTCGGGTCATATCTGATTAAAGTATATGAGTCCAGTATGAGGGGTAATTTTCATCAGACAGCCAGATAAGCCCGAGCTGCACAGACAGAGATTCTTTGTTATTCAGCAGGACTCGATCACAGGCGTGTGTCCTCCGCTGCCGTCACAATCCCTGCTGATTAACACAGGAATAGAGAGGATGCTCTGTTCCAGTTTCTCATTCTATACCCCCCCCATCTCCTTTTTTCCCTTTTAGTCTCCCCGTCTCTCTCTCTCTTTATCACACAGAGCCCGGTAGGTGTCAGGGGGAGACATTTTTGACAAATCGTTCCCTCAAACAGAGAATTATTCCTTTAAATTGATTTGTCTGCTGAATATAGTTATTTTCTCCTCTCCGTCCAGTAATTTGTACCCTTGAATTACATTTCTTTATCTCAAATTAATAATTTATATGCTGCCATGCTTTTCTGTGGTTTAAATGAAGCTAAACCAGTGTAGTGCTCAGTGATGGCTGCGTGTCCTGTTGCAGAAACAGTTAAATAGTCAGAGCTTTGTAGGTGGGATTAACAAACATCACTGTGTGCTGGACAAATTACAGACTGCACACTAAAAATCATGAATGGGAACAAGTGTCAAGAAATCAGCTTTGCAAACGCTTTTTGAGAAAGGAACAGGGTTAGGCCATACAATGTCTTCTGGTGAGTTAAACTGACTGTAAAGTGCAGAAAACTCCACAGCGTGGCTCTAAATCGTCTTATTGATTCCATTGATGTCAAAAATGTTAGCGGCTAAGCTCATCTGGAACTGACGCCACCCAGACAGACATGTCAGGCACTGCTGCTTGCTGAGAGAAAAATGTCTGAGAGGTATCACAGACTGAATAATGATGTGACAGTGAAATAGCAGTTCAGCCTGATTATCAGACATCAGATTACTTCTGTCCTTCAAATTATAAGTGAAGGAAAGGACACAAATTTTTTATCTGTACACTAGATCCGATGGAACGAATTAGGTAGTTTGAGACTGAGCTCTAGTTCTCAAGTTTGGTCTTTGTCTTGGGTCTGGTATTAGGAGTTTCCTGCCTGGCGTCATTGGCTGCTTTTGTAGCTGTCAGGTTCCTTAAGAGACATAACATTATTTAATCCTGCTGCTCTGTTCTGTCATTTACATGTGCAGGTAATGCTTAGTCTTTTAGGCATGCAGTTTTATGCATGAATGTGTGGAAAGATATGCTTCAAACATACTGTATAGACTAGTGAGCTCATAAAATCGCCCTTAAATCCAAAAGACTGCACTGACTCTCCATCTTGAACCTGCTCGGCTTTGTGCCATCACTGCAGCCCTGACAAGTGACTGCACTGGTGTGCATTATCCCTTCAACCGTATGCACCTTTGTACAGACCTACCACTATGTTATGATATGTTCAATTGCCTCTTAGATTAATGAAAAATTAGACACAGAAAATCAGACTCTTTTCTATAAATATGCAGTGATATCTACGTACACAAAGCCCTGGGGACAAAGCAAACTTTTCAGGTTACTTTCTTATTTCTACATGAACCATTCTCACATTCCAAATGGATTATCTGACCAAAACACCTTCAGCAGCAAACATCTTGGAAGTAAAAGCTCTGATAAGAAAGCAGAGGAATGTGTGAACTACAGTGACACACGCAGGTTTTACTGACAACACTGGTCAAATCTGTGTGACTGGCAGACTGGAAGTGATTTACATGACCTAAAGGAGGTCATGATTCCATCGAGAGGGAACCTTTCTATTGTGGTATTGGTTTAATCTTAATCACAAAAATAAAAAAGGAATGGGGCAGAAGTTTTTGACAAATATAATGGATTACTAACTTTGAAAAACCTGATTGGTCGGCCTGCAACAAATATGCTGGAACCTCACAAAGCTCATGCTGGAGTCTGCTAAGGTAGTATTTAAAGCCATTCATAATATCAAACTGATGCAAAACATTTTTATCTGATCAATGAAATATAATGTTTTGTTAAATTATAATTGTGTTTTCTGTGTTGACGAACGCTGAAATAATCTTTTGAATGTGAATTTACAGCGAGACAAAACACTTCCCACGCTGCTACTTTATTAACATGAGCGCTAGACTACACAATATCAGCCCTATAGTGGCACTTTGTGATTTTAATGCATGCAGAGAGGTGTTTGATGGTGGAAGACAATCAATCCTGTGCACAGGATGCCCAAGAGGGCAAAACAGAACTTCAGTCTTATCATTTTTTTGCGCTGCCTTGCTTATAGTTTCATCTATCAAGTGCTCTGTGACATTTACACCGTGGTTGGCTTGTCTCTGCCCTCTCCTCCCTGATTACCTTTGCTCATGGCAGATCACAAGCTCCGATAAGTCAGGGTTTAACATGTAGCAGTCTGACATATATCAGCTAATCACGGCGACGCTCACCTAATCCCACAGAGTGACAGGTACATAAATTCCATGCAGTCTGATCCTGTTTCATGCTGAATATGAACCATTGCTGTAATCTCCTCAGATTGGTTTATGTCCGTGCTCGACATGGTCAATTCTGCAGAACATAGCGCCTTCACATTTTATAATTGCACCAAAGCCCTCCCTCAATGACCTCCATTTTGAGACTTTTGATGGACGAAGTTGAGAAATCTTTAAAAAATGTCCCCTTCTGTTCTGGAAGCTGAACCTCTGTGGGCCACGGTGGCGTCCACAGTGACTCACCAGATGCCATGATTGATTTAAGGGTCAGTGAGTCCAATACATTTCCCCTGGGCCGATCTTTGAACGACTGATGTGATCTTAATTGAGTCTAGTTCATCTTTCCAGAGAAGGAAGGGAGAAACACGCAGTCTTCAGATCCACAGAGGTACAGGACAAATCACAGAGATAACTGACATCACTCCCATCAAAACACAAGTGTGTTCAGATAGTTTTCCAGTAGTTCACTGTCCCCACCGTCTGTGTCATCGTGTCATTGTGAAATGAAAAAAGAAGCATCAAATCCCTATTTGATACTTGTGCAGTCACTCGACAACTGAATCTAGAACACATGCGGATGAAGGCTGTCCGCCATGTGTGATAGACGATCATGTTTATACACGTATCTACATACAGAACATCTGTGTTTTTAGTCGTGCTAGAAGTTGGGATCTTGCGATGATAATTTAGGTCGCTCCACCATTTATGTTCAGACTGAAATATCTTAAAGAGTATTGGGTGGATTGCTTTTGTACAGGCAGCCATGATCTCCAGAGGACAAACCCTGCTGACTTTGGTGACCTTCATTACCTATCTACCATTTAGCCTTTAGCATCACCACGAGTTGGACATTTGTTGCTTTACGGCAAATGTCTCTGGATTGGAAGGATTGTCATGAAATCTGGTTCAGACTTTCATATTCCCCTCAGGATGAATTGTAAGAACTTTGATGATCCCCTAACATGTCATCTAGCGCCACCATCAGGCTGATAATTGAGTGCAATACAATATTTATTACCAAATAACTGTAAACTAACAGCATTCGGGAGTCAACGATATGTTTGACCCATCCAGCCACCCTAACCTTCACCATATGTGAGAAAGTCGGTGAATGGAGGAAGAAGAGGTGGAGGGAAGGATGGATGGGTGAAACAAACTTTTACCCAGGAAACTGGGGTTTACATCCTGTGAGGAAACCGAAAGTGAACGATTTGATGCCCAGATCTAACCAAATAGTTTGGTGCCTGGCGCCTAACCAAGCTGTGTCTGTTCAACATTAACCACGTGTGAGAGAGGTTTTCTGGCCGGAAGGCTTTATGTGTCACTGGGATGAAACGTGTTTGTCGGACGGAGCAGTTGCTCCGTGTCCATATTGCCGTGAATGGGTTTACATTGGAGTTAGCTGAAAGCCCGGTGCGTCTCATACTAACACTGAAGGGTTTACCTTGTTGTTTGTTTGGTGAATTTTTGAAGGCGTGACAAGCTTAACAACTCCTTTATCCTGTGAGGAATATTCCCTGGAGGGTACAGTTTCAACTCAGGTCACAAAGTTCATTTCAGCGGGACAGACAGACCATTAAGCAAGCATTGTTTCCAAGTGATTTGCATCTTTTTTTGAGTCAAGTGGAGAACACCTTTAGTGTGCATCCAATGGAGTACTTTTTCACACTGTGGAATATGAAGGCTAACTGATCAGTGAAGTGGTTGTACTATGAAAGGGCTGTTTCTATGACAAGCTCACACAGAATTATGACCATCCAGTCCTGCCAGTTTCCTGTTTCTGAGCTGCATTCTTATCACTGCTTCCACCTGCTTTGTTTGGCAAAATGATTTTGCAGAAGCTGAATTTAAAATTAATTTCATTTGTTTTTGAATTGAAGTTACATCTTTAAATTGATTAGACTTCATTTGGTGTAAAACATCTTTTGATTTATTTTTACAGTATTTTCTCCCACGTCCTTCAGTTTTTTCTGCTTAATTTAGTTTTTTTTTTTTTTTCAATATAGTTTAAACTTCTGTGTCAGTTCCTGATGAGACTATGATTAAAATTGAGCTGCATTGAGAGAGAAGATCTTGTCGACAACAATGCTCCATCTCTCTCCTCTCACTCCACTAGGGCTCATTTTACACATCACATCAGCAGTGGTGGTTGGATTTTTTCATTCCTCAGGACATAAACAGGCCAGTGAGGTCTGAAACAGCAGCCTGTGGTAGAAAAGGCATGAACTCACCTCAGGCTGCAGACTCTGCTCGTGAAGTGGCTGCTCGGGTCCGCGCTCTCCCACCAGCCGCACATTTCAGCTCCGGACACCTGAGAGCAGCGGAGGAGGCGCCGTGACAGCTGCAGGTTCACAGGACCGTCCGATCCGAGGCGGCTCTTTCCGTCACTAATTCTCATCGTCACTGCATGCGACAGCCGCGCAGACGCCAGGTCACAGATTCATTCTTCGCTCCTTCATCCAACATTCACGCGCTTTTAGGATCGGGAGCAGAATGCTGACACGTTTTCTAGCACGTTTTTTCATTGGATGACATTGTAATTGCATTTGTACTCTGCCACTGTAATGTTTTTATTTCACTGTTGGAAATAAACCAAAGAATTGTGCGCAAAAACTTCCTTCTTCATTCGTGCGTAAAAGCTCGCCTTTGAGTGACACATTGTGCGTCTCGTCAGTGAAAGCTGGGTAAGTTTTTAGAGGCGCAGGGAGACGGAGACTTTGGCATCTGAGGGAACCTGTTGGATTATAAAGAACACAGTCCGGTACTGTTCAGGACGACGAGTTTGGAGACTCTGGTGTTTGTCATTCTGTTGCGTCTTCAGCGGATTTTTTGCGCCTTTTGTGACCTCGCAAATTCAACCCTCCCTGTGGTGACTACATGGTACTAACAATGTTTGTATGCAACACGAGTGCCATAAAAGACTGGGGCTATTTTCTGTCTCACATACTGCCTCTGATGAATAAAACTACAGGCTTGGTAAACATGGACAAAGCGGAGGATGTGACGACCACCATGGTGACTTCTCTGCAGCCGGACAGCGCCATGAGCGCGAGTAACCCGCCTCTCAACTCCAACCATACCTCGGGCATGGAGCACGTCTTTCAGTACTCTTATTCGGAGAGTGACCTGCTGTACACGGACTACCGAACGCCTGCACGAGACTCCATCCCGCTGCCCAAAGCTGTTCTCTACCTGGTCATGGCAGCGCTGGTGGTGGTGGCGGTGGCGTATGCGATAGTTGGACACCTGGTCAAAGATGTGGTTAATGACTTTGTCGGTATGTGACCCCTACACTGTGTGTGTGTGTGTGTGTGTGTGTGTGTGTGTGTTTGTGAGTGAATTGAGCAGACATTCCCACTGGGATAACTAAAAGGAACATGGAAAGATATTTACACACATATATACACTTAAACATTGGAGCAACTTGAAGTAAAATATTAGTGAAATTGACCTTTTCCTGATTTTGCATTTGGACCCCTGGAACCCATTCAAGGAGCTCCTGGAGCCTGTTAAAACAGAACCATCGCTGCCTGAAACTGACTCAACAGAATACAAACATCTTAATTAACACATGAAGAAAGTTATTTGAGATGGCAACAGACAGCTTCTTTATTCATTCAGTACGTTCAGTGAACTGAACAAAACTGCAACCAGTAAACTGAGGAGAGTATGTCTTCATCCCTCCCAAACCAAATAAGTCATGTCAGTGCAGATGTTGCCGACTGTAGCTCCGGTCTCATATCAGCCGATGACCTTGTGAGGGAGACTTCCGACAAACTACACTATCAGCAAGTGTCTGTGTGAGAAACGGAGAGGATGGCTGCTGTTTTTCTATTTTTGAAGAGCGAGCGATAAATAATGAATGAAACAATGAGGCTATTTTTAGGGCCTGTGTCCTCTCATAGTGCTGACTGGACCTGATCGTCAGCTCATTACATCTGGTGATTTGAAGCAAAATGGAAGATTTTACTGGGGGCAGATCAGGGGCAGGGACGCATGAGCGAAGGAGGCGCAGGGGGAGCCCTCAATCACCTGGGGCCCACAAATGAATGGGAAATGTAATCTGGACATATTTTATCATCATAATTTCAGTATTTAAAGACACTGTCCTTGAATTTGTTATTAGATGTGTATGCCCCAAAATTACTGAATATCTCAGAGGAGAAATGTGAGCAATTTTGAGCATTTGGATCTTCAGTTAATGACAGCAAGTTTTGAATTTGGGTGAAAAACAACAAATTTGGGGTTCTTATAAGAAATATTTAGATTTGGGGTGCTAAAACAAACAAACATCTAAAACCAGAGACATGATAATTAACTTCAGACAACATGCCCACACACACAAAGTCACATCCATTAAGAGTCAGACAGTGGAAAGTGTGCAATCTTTCAGGTACAATTGGGGCAATTATTGACTCAAAACTGAACGTTCAAGCAAATTGTGAAGCCATGCACAAAAAGGGGCTCCAGCGATTGTTTTGCTTGAAAATAACTGTGCTGTTTCCACATAGACAAAAACCATGATGACCTTATTCTGTCAAGCTTTTACTCAATCGATTTAATCTCTTTCTTTGGTGCTGTGGTTTGGAAACCTATCTTTAAAGAACAGAAACTGTCTGAATCAGACTGCTGAATGGTCTAGTAGTCTGTTTGGTGAGTCACAGCTTAACCCTGCGTCCCTGTACACCAGGCAGTTAGAGCGGACGACCAGCTGGATTTTAAATGATGACTCCCACCCTTTGCACAGTGAATTTCAGCTTCTAGACGGAGGTTTATTGTCCCAAGGTGAAGAGCGAAGCTTTGTTCCAGCAGCCATCAGTCAGATGCACCGTTCGTAGCAACGCTGCACAGATGCTATAGAAGCAATGTGTACCTTCATTTTACCTTGTTTATGCTAGTGGTTATTAGGGATGCAACGATTCCAAAAACTCAAGGTACAATAATACCTCGACAATTAAGGCCACAATATAATATTCATTGCAAAAGAACAAAAAATGATGTAAAAAAATATTCATATAACCTTTTTCTCAATTTAAAGTGCTTCTGCTGTCCTTCTTTCATAAATGCAGCAAAAGCAGCAGCCATGACCTACTTGATAGATGATAGAATTGTCTTTGTAGTAACCTGAACCTGTTGCAGCTGCAAGTCTATGGGGCATTACACTAGATTTTGGATTATGGGGCACGACAACAAATTTTGGGTTTATTGAGAAATAGCAAATTTTGGGGATGTTATGGCAGTGCAATTGACAAATTTTGAGATTATGTCAAACACAAACAAATGTAGGGGTTGTCATTTTAAGTAAAATTATACCACTGTCCTGAAAAATGCTTTCTGATGGGTTGGAACATGTTTGTGAAAACTGCATAACAGGACACCTCAATCACGTTCTGGTCAGCAGTTAAACCACCAGTATGCTGCATTACTAGTTAACCCTAACTGCTGAACCTAACCCAAACCAGAGATTAAATTTAAACATACAGATTTTTTCAGGTCATTCAAACTGCTGTGCACACACATGGTTAGAGCTACCAGCTCTTGCACAGGCCCTGAGAAAGGCTTGAGCCAGCCAGGCTCTGGGGCATCTACATCAGTGACCACTGTGTCGAAGCTTTCTCTCTTTTCACGCACATTCTCACACCTGTCCACTCATGTTTAAATGACTTCTGTCCTCGATTTGCCTTTACCACTTCATAAGACACACAAGGAGTGTGTGCAGTCACTGACATGCCTGCTCTTTCTCGCTGGCTGCATGTAGGTGGAGGCAGGTCGATCGTTGCTGAGGGCGACGGCGGTGAAACCGGTGAACCAGGTAAAAAAAACAAAGCTCACACTGGTCACTTTCTGCAGCACTTAGCTCTGCCACAGAGACACGCTGACCCCCCCTTCAACTGGTCAGCAGCAAGAGCTCATCTGTCCCTCTACCTGCACCTCGCCCGATCGCCTCACCTTCATATGAAAACTCACACATACACATTCACACAAACACACAGGTGACACATTCTGGACATATTGCTGAGGTGCAAATGTGGAAGCCGTGTGTTTTGCGACGGTTTTCCCTCTCACGAGAGGAAGGTTGAAAATACGCTGTCAAGTTACTGGTCACAGCAAGATGCTTCACTCCTCTGACATGGTGCAACCTCAGAAAAGCAAAAAAGCCTGTTGTAGACATGTTACATGTTACTAAAAAGAAAAAGCAGTGGAAAATGTACATTGGAATGAATAGAGAGAGCACACATTTATAATTTGCTTATAAAGGATAATTCACAGTTATTACAATTCATCTTATTTTCTTTGTTTTGGTCCTCATTTCTTTTGGTAATAATAACATTGCTGTCACCAAATGAATTACTGAGATCTGGGAATGTGCACAGTTTTGCTGTGCAATGAGGGATTATTACTGACATTTCAGTGGGGCTCATGTTCAGTTTAACCTCCCAACAAAGTGTGTTAGATCATCTGGCTAATCTGTTGACTTTTTTAGAACTTGTCTGATGATTCTTGAACATCCTTTTTAGACACTCGATGCTTTGCACCTTTACTAAAAAGAGGACTGTGCTTTACTTATTTTCTTATTTTTGACTGATTTTCAGTTATGGTGTATTTTTAGGACAATATAAAATTAGAAAAATGTAGTTCTCAAGACTGTTTTTTAGCCCTGAGTTGTGTCTGCAGGTTTCCAGGCTCCATACCGCCCCAACAACCTCATGCTCATGTGGACTATAGCACCTGGAGAGTAACAAAAGAATATTCAGAAAGACTTTAGTAAGACAATCAACCTCAAACTATATGACTGAGGGAGACAAAAATAGGATTTTGGAAAGTGAAGGCGACATGCCTCCCCCACCCCCCACCACACCATCCCCAGTGGAAATTACACCCTTCTGGTCATGTATCAGTTGTGTGGGTCTGAGGAATCCCGCTCAGCCTTCTGTCTGTTCTTCACACTCACGACTGTCAGCCTTAATCTCAGCTCCTCATCTGACAGAACAATGATTGATGTGTCCCAATTCAAAAAGGCTCCACCACACGTGATGGAGCTGCTGTGCGCCAGACATCTCCCCCAGAAACAATTTTATGGTGCTTTGCCTCTAATGGAATTACAGAGGCTGAACCCATCGTAACTTTCTGTCAGATGAAGTTTGCAGCCTTGTTCTGAGCACGTTCGGAGTGTTCAGCTTGCTTGTTTTTGCCCCGTGAACATGAATGTTCCAGCATGCATGTGGCGGTGCTTTACACCTCCACTCCCCCAAGGCTGCATCAAGGCTGGTCACGAACTAGTGGTGATGGAAACAGCACTCAATTCCTTTGTTTACAGAAAAGTAGTAATACCAGAGTTGTGCCTGTAAAAGCTCCTGCATTGAGGTTTTTACCTGAGGGTAAAAATTAAACAGGGATCAGCAGGAAAAAGACTGTTTACATTTGGGTTTGGGCGATTATCAGGTTTTTGTATTAGTAAGACGTAGAGAGTGTTGTGTTGTGTTTGTGTTAACCTGCTCAGTGACTGGAGATGGAAAGCATCTACAAGCTAAATCTAAAGATGAAATTCATTTATTAGTCAACTGACTAAACTGAAAAATAATTGACAGTTAATGTTGATTTAACCGTTTTCATAACTGATTCATCGTTTGAGTGACTTTTCAAGTAAAAACACCAAACATTTGCTTGCAATAGCTTCCTAAATGTGTGTTTCGTGCTCTGCTTCATTGTGGGTAACGTAACGTTGGGTTTGGACCCCCTTGGACTGGAAGGGATAGGGTGACAAGCATTTTCATTATTCACAATAGTCTGACAAGAGACAGATAATTGATAACCTGAAGATTAATCAGAGGATGCAAAGGGGAAAAGCAAGGAGGGAAAGAAATAAGCACAGACAGTGAAATCATCATGAAATCATCATGTAAACTTATCTCATACTGAGTGTAACTCTGAAAAGTCGCTGAGGCTAACTTGTCAGCAAACACTGGCCTATCTGTGTGAGTGTCCACTGGAATATTCACTCTCAGTGTAGCTCTCGTTTGGTCTTCACCAACTCCTGAGTAAAATATCTGCCTCTTTAGCTGTGTTCATGTTCCACTTTCCTTACCAGCTAGTCTCTGACTGTGTCTGTTTGTTGCTGGGTAGATCTGCCTGCTACTGCTGAAAACAACACTGATGAGAGCACTGAGACTGAGCTGGGCTGCAGTTTTGATCGAGGACTGTGAAATGATGTTCCTGATGTTTTGGTTGTTGTGGAGGTTTTTGCAGCCTGATTGCAAGCCTTATTTCTAGTGGAAGTGAAGTGTGGAAAAGTTTAAAATTTTGGATTTGGTCCAAGCAGCACATATTCTGTGGTGTCTGCGGTCTATACTATTGACTGTAATGTTTTGGTTTCATGGTTATACATATCACATTAGATTCAAAATGTAAAATTTACACTTCACTGTCATCTTTGTTTTAAGGGCCTGCTTTTCTTCTTCCCATGCATACATAGTTATGATATTTACATTCAGTAAAACATGACCTTTAGTCAGTTTCATTGAGAAATGCCTATGAAAATGATCAAATAATATAACTGTTAGCCTCCTGGTGGTCATTTTTCTGTGCAAATAAGGAACTAATAACAGCAGTATTCTACAATCCAGGCTAAGGCCCTAGATTAAACCATTCATTAAATATGCTGCAAAACCAAAACAATGAGCGGAAAGATGCTAAAAGATCCACAGTGCAGCCACTTTACACAGATTCAGTTAAACTATAGTTGACAGAAAATATTGTTTAAGGGAACTTTTCATACATCCACTCAGTGATTTGTTAATTTGGGAGGATGGCCCAATGAGAGCCCTTGCCCTCACACCACCAACCAACACACGCACACACCTGTGCATATTTCCCAACTGACATTGTTCTAAGTTGCTTTAACCATAATTGTGACATTTCACATTATTATAGGAATATTATGGGAATAATACAGGCAGCAGTGTCTGTGTGATCCTCTCATTCGTCTGCGATTACACTTTGGTACGTGTCACTTTGATCGTGAAGGTGACACGTCTCTCTAGTGTGTATAGGCCACAATACAGTATAGCAGGGGTTCTCAAACTTATTTCTCAATGGTTCACTTCTGATTTTTATTTGATTGATTGAATTAATATTTGATTTATGATTCATTCAAGGTCAGAGATCTGTATCAATTGGTGATAACAAAATAACATTTAATCAATTAATTAATGTCACATCTCTTGTGATTGGGCCATCATGAAACAGACAGACAGACAGACAAGGCTCAGACAGTTAGTCCATATTTATTTCTGACTCAGACAGATTCTTATAACTTCACTGAGGAGGCACATCCTGTATCTGTGATTCAGGAACTGAAAGCAAATTCTCTGCTGTGACATTAATATGTGAACTCAGCAACAACACACAACAGTCTCTGTCTCCAGCAGGTGATAAAAAAAACAAAACAAACCAAAGTGACGTCTCTTGTGTTTAATAGACAAGCTTAGTGATACTTGGACGCCTCAGAGTTACCTTGTGTGGTCTGACCAGTGTGCTGTCCACAGAGTAGAGAGGATGGAGTTGGAGAATAATCGGATTCAGTAGAATGTGTGAACTATGAATTAGGGACTTTTTGGCTTGTAGCCAGGGGTTAGCAAGCTAATCAGTTTCTGTCACTGTCAGGATAAACTGGACCTCTTCCACTGGTGAGTAATGCTAGACAGTGTGGCCCACAGGCTGCCAGTTGATGATCACTGAGTTATAGGCTAGGTTCAGATTTACTTGTCACCCCTATGTGGACCGAGGTCCAGACTTTGAGAAGCTCTGTAGCATAGAATTGAGTATTTATAGCATGTAGTTTAGAAAATATTATAGATCCAAGATGAAACTGACAGATGGGTGGGACTGAGAGAAACAGGTACAATCCGTCTGCTACTTCAGCACCACAGACAGCACCATGGATTTATTAATACACAGCACAGTTAGGCCCCCCACACTTTAATTGTTTCAGCTTGATTTTCTAGCTTAAGTCTTCCTGAACCTTGTTCTCTCACTGTCCATCTGCTATAACGCACTGCCAACTTCTTTCTCTGGTCAAAATTCCATTTGATCAATAGTTTTGATTCATTTTTTTTAACATCAGTCAGAGACAAAACACTAAAGCACAGTTCTCTTTGTGGTATACAAGCAAATACACCATTGTCCAAATCTCAATCTTTACCTAAGGCAATGATCTCCGTCTGCACCGACTTCGGCAGTAACAGCACAATTATCCCTTCATCTCTCTTCAGACTGGGTGTTTGGCTCTCGTCGAGTTACCAGCCGCAACAAGACTGAGATAAACTGCATCACGAACAACATGAACGAGATGAGTGAGTTGGGCGAGAGGCCTCGGCTGGTGGAAATGAGCTACGTATCCCTGAACCACACTAACTGCCTGAGCCCCAACACACCAGAGGAGATAGTAGTCACCATAGATGAGACGCTAGAGCAGCAACCTCCAGACTCTCACTCTGGGACCTAACTGTGACCTTCTGACCTTCCCTCGGAGAAATTAAGCAGCGTATTTGCTTGCGTTTCTTGTTCAAGTGGATTTACAAGTCTTTCATGAATCAAAGCTCTATCCACTGTTTTATCACCTGCAGGTGGGCTGTAATACCTGTGTATTGTTGGGCCAGAAGGGATTTTGAATTGTCAGCCTGTGCTGGAACATTGGAGGCATCAATGCTGATGTTTACATCAGATTGGACTCCTTTCTGCAAAGACGGCCAAAAGGGGACGGCTGCGGGCTTTGTTGGACAAGCAGTCTGAAAAAAAAGTGGGATTTTTTTAGTTATTTTTGTCCTCATTCTACTGCCCCCTTTTTTCAAATGAGCCCTTGTGAAAATACCACTCTGTTAATGTTTCACATGCAGTTTACTGTAACCACAAACAATATGTAATCGCTCTAAATATACAATACACGCTGGTCAGTGCTTATTGTAATATTGCTGCTAGCAAGGTTAAACAAATCACCTTTCCAAAAATAATCACATCAACAACTTTTTAGTTTCCTTCATGATGGGAGACACTAAAAGTTTTTTGTAATTATTGTAAAAATTTGTAACAAGCATCTCAAATGACAGAGGAAGGCTACAAACGTTAACACCTTTTTTTCTGTAACAACGCTGTAATAACTGGGGCAAAAAAAAAGTTCACTACACGATTCATGTTATTAGCTAGATGTGAACAAGTGCTAAATCACCTTTAAGAGTTCTGGTTACACCTGATTGCAAAAAATGTTATATAAAATGTAAAAGTATCAAAGCCATTGTTGATGATTCTTTGTATTCACATTTCTGGTTAAATGTTTAAACAAGGCATCACCTTTGAAGCAAAAAGTGTTCATTGCTTTTCCATTTTTCTAATGTTTAATATTTCTTGTGAAACGGCTTTTGTCAAAGCCTTGGTTTACCTTTAATACCTCACTGTTAAGGGCTACGTACTGCTGCTGATGAGTCTGTGACACCACTCAGAGCTACAAATAATGGGGCTTATTTTTCTGTGCATGCTGTGATCATTATACTCCGCACACACGGCTACTGTAAACTGATGATATCTGTTCTACCTAAAGCTACTGATGTATGAACTATGTCAACGTATGAAGGGAACATTTTGACGCACATATTTAAGGGGGGGCAAAGCGGTACTTGAACACAGATGGTATGTGCTTCAAGGGCAAGTGTAAAGTTTCAGAATCTGAACCTGCAAAAAAAGCTTGTTTTTTTTCACCACCTGGATGCTGTCAATCAATCACTGTATTCTTTTCAAATCATCTAATAAATATTCATGGCCAAACATGTTCCTGTTAATTACTTGCTTATTTTTTTCATGTCCATTACTGATTGTGATCTCAAGGTATTTGCGGGTCTTCTGTTGTCATGGAGATAACTGTCAAATTCATACTGGTATTGAGCTATCTCCCAGTCAGCAAACTCAATCTGTAGAGAAACACAACCAGACACTGGTGGGAAATTTCTGCACCTTGAGTGAAGATGTTTTTTTGTCAAACCCATAAGAACTGCTTTACTTTTCAGACATGTTTATTGATTTTAATCAATGAAATTTTAACATTTTTGTTGTTGTTGTTTTAATTTATTTCCCATCTAAAGTGCTATATGTGTTGTAAAATCAATATATCACATGCGTAATATATATGATGTTTGATGATGTATGATATGATGTTAAGTCATTCCATTCAATATATATTTGCTGATAAATCAACATTTCAATTTGAAATCAGTAAAACTGACTGACAAATCAGTGTTGATCAATTAGTCAAATAATGTAATATATAAGTAATTATTAATATTATAATTAGATACCTGGAGATTTGACAGGAATGACAGAGAGAGAGATGGGAACAACAGGCAATAAAGCTCCATGGCCAAACACGACAAAGACAAGGAAAACCGAAGGATGAGACTGGATGCCCATTGGTTCTTACTGAAGGTGTACAGTGCATCTTCTAAAGTGGCTCACAAACATTTGTTTCATTTTGAATGAAAGCTCAATAATTTAACAGGAGGAAATAGTACAATTGTTGGGGACTATTTTTAGCTGCGGATTAATACACATTTGGTACAGCATTATAGGTGGGGGATAAGTGGCGTCATAGACCTCTGTTGGGGGATGGTCTGTCTATTCTTACATTAGTAGCCTCCTTTACTCCTGTGATGTGCCAATTCCAACAACTGTCATTCACACCTGGCACCAGGTGACTCTAACGACTGCTGTTAACGCAGTCAGGAGCACAAATGCACCACTCGGTTTCAATGACCTTGATAATGACCCCGCAGAGGTAAAGTGCCTTTATTGTCTTTTCATGGAATTTGTGGACAAGAATCAAGTGTAGAATATGGCCGGCCCTATCCTTTGAACCTGACCTGCTTCAGGCATCATTGCTCATGCACCTTGTATGTACAAACAACAAAGGTTCATGTTAAAGTTATGAGATACTATTTTATAGTCATTTTCTTCATGCGAATTAAAATTCACAATGCAGCCTAAATTGTCTATGTAAGGTCAAAGAGACAACAGAATCAAAATGCTATTTCAGTGCTATCCTCCTGAAGGAGCAAAAAATTAAAATAACTCATATCACAGAACTGAGGAGAACATCTCTGAAGCACGGCTTGCAAGTTTAATTATAAAACCACAAAATCCATGGATTGAACTGGTGTAACATGACCTTGAGGATGCACGCTGCAGTATGTTTTTTCTAGATCCACCCCTCCTTCAACAACTTCCACTCTCAGAGGTTCAGTGCAGGGACCAACTGCTGTGAAGATGCAATGGAACTAGTAATGAGCACAGCACATGGCTTGCATGTGTGATACGAAATCAATGGGAAGAGGACATCTGTGTCGTGAAATTCTGCTTAGGGTCCAAAACATCTTGAGCCAACGCTTGAGAGAGTCCACTAATGTTCCGTGTTGGGCAAGTTACTTACTACTTACTAATAAATTAGATATTACCAGTAACTTTCATTTAAAAGTAATGCATGACTTTAAATTAATGTCTGTATGTGAGTTTTGTGTTACTGATTACACTACTCTTGTGCACTGCTTTTACCAAAAATAACCACAGAAGTACAACTAACATTATATATTACTGTTAAATTATGGTTTGCAATAATAATGCTATCACTACTATGAGCTTGGCTTAACCTGCTCTCTATGGCAACATACAGTACTTACCTTGTGACTGGTTTTGACAGGAATTTTACTTACGAACTTTATCAGACCCACTTTTCCTACTTCTGCATCTCACGCAACAGATATGCTCTCATTTTAATGTCTGCAGGTGTCTGCACCGGCTCCATGCAGACTTGCCTTTTAGCTGTGTTTGTAGTGTGTCTGCTCAGAACGTGGTGGTTTACGCTGGTTATTGTTATTTTTGTGCCTGTTTATAGGTTTAACCATTATTGAGGTGGCTGGTCTGTTTCTTGACCATGGCTCTAGTTTATTATAATGTTTCCAAATCTGTGTTAAGTGAAGGAGATCACTAAGAGCTGCTGCACCTGGTGTTAATGTTTAACCTGATGGCTGCCATGGATGCTATGGCTCATTTGACCTTAACAACTTACATGATAACTAGGTGGGTTTATGATCCTGCAATAGTGATTATGTTCCCAAAATCTTATGAGCAGCATGTTACATTACTGTGTTACTGCTACAACTGATAAGTTGTTCCTATTTGTTATTTCTCTAATGTTTTTACCCCACAACACTATGCAGTATTGGTTGGTCCAGAACAAAATATCTCAACAACCATTGGATGGATTGTGGAGACATTCATGGTCTCCAGAGGATGAGTCCTATCACTATAAAACTGGTTATAGCGGACCAGAGGGGCTGAGGAAACTGGTTATAGTGGGACAGAGAGGCTGAGGAAACTGGTTATAGTGGAACAGAGAGGCTGAGAAAACTGGTTATAGTGGGACAGAGGCTGAGGAAACTGGTTATAGTGGGACAGAGAGGCTGAGGAAACTGGTTATAGTGGGACAGAGAGGCTGAGAAAAATGGTTATAGTGGGATAGAGCCTGAGGAAACTGGCTCTAATGGGACAGAGAGGCTGAGAGGACTGGTTATAACATGAACTGAGAATGGTCAAGCAAAGAAGTGAAACCAAGAGCAGATTGCTGAGGACTTTGCGGTGCACAAGGCTCAGAGAATGATGATCAGACAGGTTTGTCCACCGCATTGTCTAGCAACGTAGCATTGTGTGTACAGAGGAAAGCCGTTGTATATTCATAATTGATCATCAGTGATATGCACAGGCTGCAAAACTGAATGGAATTTCTTGTTGGTTTGGACATCAGGGTATCACTGCTGTACCTAAGTCCAACCTCACATGTTAACATGACCGTGGACTCTTAGTCTTGTTATTTCTGTCGTCAGAAGGACAAAATGTTTCATTTAATTACAGCTTTTGAAACACTTAGAGCTGGAATGATCAGGATTAGATTCTGACAGGACCTCAATGGGAAATCAGTGTCTCTGGAGTAATTTCAACAATTTCCTTCACATCTACATCATCTAAATGAGCGCAAGGACAAAAATGCCTCTTTCATAAAGGAGACTGACTGTCGAGAAGAAGATGTAGCCTATTTAATTTGACAGTGCACACATCGCATCTAACCCTAGTCTAAATTTTTCATCACCTTAAAGAACCTTCTTATATCGTGAGGACAGACTCCAGTGTGTTAACCACACTTCTGAGCGTCGTTGTTACCTGTCAGCTTCCCCCTCCAATAAAGAAGTGCATGACACAGGAGCTAATGAAAGAGCAGGAAGGAGTGCCAGCGACCCTGCCCACCCAGGTAACCATCTGTTCCGAAAGCCTCCCCCGACTCGCTCGGTGAGACCTCGTGTCACCTCAGCAGCTTCGTCCCAAGAGCTGTCACCTTGCTTGACTGGTCCTGCTACTCACTGAATGCCTCCAGCCTCCACCATCAGACAGGACCTCCGCTTCCAACAGGCTCATTCTGTATACGCTTACTGTGAGCACCTTTTATCATGCTTTCAGTTTATTATACCCAAGCAGCATTTGTATAATGCTGTCTGTTCCTTCTACATATTATTTTTTTTTATTGTGATAGGTTTATAATCTTTAGAGAGTCAAACCATAAGGAATTGTAAAGTATTCTGATAATGATAACGATGTCTATACAAGAAACATAATGTAATGTGTACTACACTACATTTACTGTCAAATCAATGCAACTAGCCTGGTTCTGTCCGGATTTGAAAACCGACCAATACCTCTACAAGCTCAATAATTAACACCTTGTATCCTGTTTGTTTTATCTGTACCACAGAAATCTGCAAACAACAGTTTGTGGATTGGGGTGGGCCTTGATATTTATATGATCATCATTCACCCTCCATTGGAAGGAATGATTTCTGCTCTCTGCTTATGTGACAGTGTGTGAAGTTGTGTATGTGACATTTGTCCAAAACTCCCAGAAGCTATATCATTAGCTAAAGCCACGGACAGCATTTGTACATTTCACTCTCTCAGATGCTACAAATATCAATGACAAATGAAAGTTTTAGGCCACTGGGTGAAAGTGACTTACAAATAAAATTTGCCTGACAGGAATTTCTTGTTGATGTTGATGGATTGTTAACATCTTGGGGGTGTGTCAGCGGTAACACCATCTTCTGTGGCTTCAACATAAGAAACACAGGATTTGTATTTCTGGAGAGCAAGGCATTCTTCATTGTCCTTTTCCGACATATACGGTATACACTAAATTGTCACAATGTGCACATTCATGTTCATTTACTGTACTTTGTGATTAAAATGATCACCAAATGAATCAGTTCTCTTCTATTCTTGATCCTTTTGAGCCTCATATAATGTTCTTTATTCTCACTTGACTGTGGGGAGAGCTTTAATTAAACAGAGGCTTTTTTTCACTGGGACAGCAGGTCCTCTTTATTGTTTATTTATTATTGTTTGTGCTGAAAGAAGCAAGGCGCACTAAATTATCGATCATTTGAAAATGTTGCACAGGCCCCTGTACTAGTGGGGCAGTGTGTCAGTGTGAGCAGCAAAAAGTTTGATTCTACGAACTCTACAAAATAAAGTAAATGTCATAACTTTGATATTGATTTTCATGGCAGGATAAAGGTTTACATCAGTGAGCTTCATCACAGTAGCTGGTGTTAGGCATTAAATCTGCCTTTAACTCTGATGTGACACCCAGAGCAAAACTGCAAAAATGCTCAAACTGAGCATTAAAGGTTAATCCTGCTGAGGTTAAGTTGTTTATCAGTGTTAGTGGATGAGGCAAAATCATGAATTAAGATATCCTTATTTATGATGCAGTTTAGGTTTGATAACAATTTCTCAACAAGTCCTCATAAATAAGTGTTTTAATTAGTCTTAAACCCAATAATGTTCCCAACTTCTCCGCTTCTTTCATAGTAATAAGCAACATTTCAAACACACTGAAACATTAAACATGCACTTGAAGTGTGTATCAAAGTGTTTGAACATACTATTAAAACACAACTTGATTTCTGGGTTATTAAAAGGGTAAAAGTGCCCTCAAGTGGCCAAACAACATAATACAGCAAATCAATGTTCAAAAACAGAATGTGTAATATCCTCAAAAGCAGCGTTCATTTGTTAATTACCTTCTTTGATTAGCAAATGGAAATTTGTGAAGTCGCAGCTGCAGGAAAACAGTCTGTTGGCTGACTGATGTCTGTCGGGGGAACCCGGCAGGCCCCCACCAAATTTCCCCAGCTGGGGATTAATGAAGTTGATCTTATCTTATCTTGTCTGTAGCAAATCAGTCCCTGTGTTTGTTGTTGTAAATATGTCCACATACAACAACAGTGTGACTCATTAGTGTTCAGGGTTTTTTTTTTTTCGAGCAAATTTACTCAATTACTGTACTTAAGGTATTTTGATTTTCTTATTTTAGTTAAGTTAGCTAAGTAAAAGACTTCAATAGTTCTTCCACTACTGGTAAGAATATTAGCTGAATCATTTCTAATATGATCATAGTAGACCACAAGAAGAAATATATAGATATGAGGATGAGGGAAATTGATCTGACAATATAAAGGCTTGATAGTCTCATGATATCAAGTATATCTGATAAAGATTCAATATTGTATAAATGCTTTTTTTCTTTTAGGCAAATTGTAATGACTTAAGAGTTCCATATGTTGTCAGCTCCATGCATGAGCATTTGAACTCATCAAACATGCATAAATAACAGGTTGATAACCAATGCACTTAAACTCATTCAGATCCCATTTTTTCTTTAACTTCAGCTGAAATCCAGACACCAGCTCATTCACAACCCACTGCTCATTACTCTCCCCACACAGCACCTCTGTCCCAACAAAATCCCTGTGCGTGAATGGTCTTAGTTCAAGGTAGCTGCCCAAAAGTTTAATGGTGGAAAGCTTCACCTCCAAGCTGACCAGCTGCCTGCGTGGGCAAAGTCATGGATTTCTGGGAAAGAGCTCTCATTAAGTGGTTGGCCGGGGACCAGGAAAAGAGGACCTGCCATATGGAGATGTGGCCAGACAAATCAAGAAGCGCTGAGGATGAGCAGCAACCTCTGTCTGACAGCAACAATGTACAGAACAGCTGAATGAGGTCAGGTCATTTCATTATGTTCATACCACCCTGAAACAATCTAGTTGTGTCCAACACGTGGAAGTAAAATAAATTGGATCAGGATGGATTGGTAGACAACAGTGCTGTGTAAGTTAGTGGTAATGATTGCTGAGATAGTGAATAACTAAAGTCAAGTCTTAATGGGCAAAATGATGAAAATGGTGGCGTTATGGGGAAAGAAACAAACAAGAATGATGTTAATCATGTAGCTAAACATTGAGGCCTAAAATGAAAAAGGTATGTGAGAGTTAAACTCTCAATATGTGGAGGGTTATTTTTTGGCAGCAATACAAAGAAGCCCTGCTTCCACTGAGGTCCATAATGAAGTTTTTTTTTATTAGCTGACAAAGTAGTTGACCACGTTGGACTGGATGTTATTGAGCGCAAAATCACTGCAAGCTTATCTAAGAAATAAATGGAGCTGCTTTTCATAGTAGAACATACGCACAGGTTTTTTTTTTTTAATGATCCTCCACAAACCAAATAACAGTGGATATTTCAAGCAATCAGCAACGATGCATAATGTAAGTGGCTGCAGAGCGTATCCCAGAGCTGGCAGTGTATTATAAACCAACACACTAACGGTTCCTATGGACTGGGGAGTTCCTAACAGCTTGTTTAGAGGGAACACGCCAAGAGGGACCCTCCGCAAAAAATCAAATACAGATAAAAGTTATAGTCATGCTTAAGGCCCAGCGGGGCGGAGCCTCCACAATCTGTTCGGAGCCGACACACAAGCCACAGCCCTGACGTTGCCGTAGCAACGGTCCGCGGACCAAGGGGGACGCCTCGAGCGACTTGTAATTGGTCAGACGCGGTTGTCGTTCGGTCATTATCCTCTCTCTGATTTGTTATACCCACTGTCGCTCTTACAGGCTGCAACAACATTGGCTAGCTTCTACATTCACGGCCCGCCTTGGTGAATAGCCTCTTGCAGCTGCACACAGTCGGAAAAAAACGAGCGGAGGAGGTGCTATCATAATGAGTTGAAGCTGGTTTGTTTTGAGGAGTAAAAAGTTCTTTATTTTAACCTATCGTTGACCGACCTTTGGAATTTTGAGTTTACTTGGAATAATACAAAGTTAGGAGAAATGTAGCTACTCTTTGGCCGCTTCTGTCGTTGCTTCACGATGGAGGAACCTGCGACAAGGCAAGTGGTAAAACTGCGACTAGTTAACGTTAGCTAATTAACTTAACGTAACGTTGCCGGTTTTATTTCAGCTTTGTTGCCGTAAAAGTTGTTTATTCAATCATATTTCAAAGCTGAGAGTAGTGTTCAAAGTACAGGGTAACGTGTGGCAAGTGTGTTGAAACATTCGTAACGCTTTCGAGTAAAAAAATATTGTCATGACTCTCCACAGAGAGTTTGAGATGTCCCTGTCGGACGGGACCTCGGATGAGGATATGCCCTTAACGTTACCCGCAGAGGGCAGCCACAGTGGGAGCATCCGAAAGGTGAGACACACACACACACACACACACAAACAACGGTTGGTTTGGATCCTGCATATGTCCTGGGTGGCTCCATAAAATCCCAAAGTGCGTATAAGAGTAATTCCTGTTACCATGCCACCTGTATAGACAGATAATTGATTATTAGATTCAATTTAATAAACAAGATACAGTCTTTCCACATGAGGCTCCTTAGGCAAAGCCTCAGAAAAACAGCTTTAAAAACATGAAAGAACCCCCAACCCTCAGAGATGATGAATATAGTGGCAAATGTGAGCTTTCAGAGTCTCACTTCCATATGATTTCTGCTCAAAGTATTTTCTTGATTTTGATATCCACAACATAGCATAAAAACTTACGATACAGTGGAGGGAGTCACAGTGATTGATATCATGCTCACCTGTCAGCACAGAGTGGCACCCTTAAGAACCGATAGTATCGCTGCATTTGTGCACAATTATGTGGGCCTGATGGCCGAAAACGTTTTTTGGTTAATGC
The DNA here is from genome assembly GCF_017976325.1 of Chelmon rostratus. Classification (NCBI taxonomy): domain Eukaryota; kingdom Metazoa; phylum Chordata; class Actinopteri; order Chaetodontiformes; family Chaetodontidae; genus Chelmon; species Chelmon rostratus. The sequence continues at coordinate 4,456,401 of NC_055661.1, forward strand.
CAGACAGTCTGAGTGACTGAGTGAATTTATTTAACGGGGCATTTCTGAGTGCAACCCTCTCTTCTAATACATCGACAAAGACATTTAGGATAAGGCACCAGCTGGTCGGTGTGCAGTGACAGCCTGACAAATTAGCAAACAGTAGTGATGAAAGTACCACAGTCTGAACAGAACATAGCAGAAAGGTGCCAAAGTGTTGCACCTGCATTCGTACTGACACTGATATCAAGTCGTGCACAGGTTGTATCAGGCAATATGAAATTGGCTGCTGTTAATATCTTAAAAGTACGTACCAGTATACCTGTGGGAATGTCTCTGGTTTCAATCCCTGGTTTGAATGGGGAAAACATGCATGAAGAAAATGATTGATTACGGACCTTTTGCTGCTTGAGTGGATAGGAGAGTCTGATTGCAGGAGCAGTTTACAATTTCAATTTCAGACATGTTCTCAGAGAAAGTCACCTGGACATCAAACATTTTTTACAGAGGCTTTCCGACTTTATCTGCACAGATGTCATGCAGCCTCCATCCTCTTGCCCCCCGATGGTAGAGCAGAGGTGGGAGCTCGGCCAGAAGTCTAATCCACACAGGCACTCTAAGGATTACTTGACGTGTGCATGCTAAACAAACACCTTAACTGGGTGAGAGGGAACAAGAAAGATGAAGGGAGAAAAAGTGTGAGAAAATGAGAAACTGTACAAGTTGTCTTCAAGTGGAGTCACAAGGATAATGAAAGGGAGTATGCAGCATGTTTACAGTACAGCTGCTCCATCTGTCATGTTACTGTAAGTTTGTTTACCTTTTAGTGTAAAACAGTCGTGCATTGTATGATAGATTGCTGTTTTTTGTGGGCGGACATTTAACAATCAGCTCTGGGGTTCTGGTGTTGTTGGCAAAATGCCGGCTGAAGCGAGAGTTAATGCACAGCTCTGACATGTTACCAGATCCTTTTTTTATTGAACATAGTCTTCTTCTGCTGTACCATGCCAGGTTATTACCTCTCCTGCTCTCCTGCTCTCCTGATCTCTGTTTCCCCACATCTATGACACACCCATTGAAACACCCCTCATCCCTGGCATGCTGTCCTATCCAACAGGGACATTTTGCTCTGAAGTCAGCCTCTCAGGCAACTTTCTGTCCATGCTGTGCTGCCAAAAATAAGCTCTACCAATAAAATGCTATTTTTTACTAACAAAGTTAGGCTTAAGGCCATGTGAAATCAGGAAGGCTTGACTTTTAAAAAAGTCCTTGAAGATTTACTGCCATTTATCCCTGTTCATATATGGGATATTTGTCAGCAAAGTAACAAATGTCACGTCACCTAGTAAGATGATGAACACAAGGTTTCAACTAAAGACTAACTAACTAACTCTTTGATTAATTCATCACTCTTTCTGCAGGGATGTGATCCTTTCGCTCAGACTCAGCGCAGTAAACTGCAGCACCGGCGTGCTCGCATCAACCAGCAGATCAACAAGGAGATGCGCATGAGAGCCGGCGCAGAGAACCTCTTCAGGTGAGGTGCTGGGGCCGAGGGAGGATTATATGGTACATGATAATAATTTGAGTCAAAGTTGTGCAAGAAAATGTTCACATTCCTAACCTTAATTTTGTTGCAGTTTCATGTATTGAGGGGCTTTTCTTGCATGAACCGGTGTTGAAAATTAGGTGTTTCACTACGTCACTGAGTCAATGTCAAGACAATGTCATCTGACTAATTAAAAGAGGGGAAATTATGTTGATAATTAAGTGAAATTGCAATGGTGTTGGCATGTGTTACCCTATTTATAAAAATGGATTTCAAGGCACAATTCAAGGATGACAGATTGTTAACATATGTGTTATGTGAGGTGTTTGCCTCTTTTAACAGTAGTTTCAAGATGTCCAATGTAGTAAGGTGGACCTATTATTCATAGAAGCCATTTTCATGAACTTAAGGAAAAGGTCAGAAGAAGGTTGGTTTAGATCCTGCATATATCCTGGGTGGCTCCATAAAATCCCAAAGTACGTATGATAATGACTCCTGTCTCCTAGATCAGCTTTTCCTCTCTGAGAATATAGTGATGAATGCTGTCCTGGTCTCCTCTGTGTTGGCGGCCCTTTGTTAACTTGTTGGCTCTGTCACATTTGTGGTTGTGTCCTGTGATGGGAAAAGGTCAGAGTTCACTCTCCTCCAAAACACACACACTAGCACCACCCAGTTTTGTGGTTCTGTGTGTGTTTGCTGTGTGTGAACATGCATTTTTATGGGTCTGTCTCCTCTTTTTCCTATTAATATTGTTTTGTCCTCATGCAAAATGGTAATGGAACACTGCATACAAGGCTAATCACCCAACTGAACTGTGCTGCCTTTTTCTTTTAAAGCAGTTAGCTGCCATTTACACAGAATACAAGAATTTTATTGGCGAAGAATTGAGGGAAATAAAAAAAGACATGGTGGCACAACATCAAAGTATTCTCTCTGAGAGCATTAGCGTCATCTTTATCCCCTCCAGCTTCTCTCCATCTCCATGTGCCTTTGCTTTCTCCCTCTTTCTTTCTTCTGAACTATTTCTCAGGCTCTGGTAGATTACTACAGAGGCTTAAAGCATACACTTAATATATGTGCATACATTTGGTCTGCACATTTGCCATGGCAGTTTTGAGAACATTTACAACATGAATAGTCCACTGTGCAAAACACTTGTAGTAGAATAGCTGCCTAGTCTGCCTCCTTTGCACATGAAGATTCAACTTAGGAGCAGGAGGAGGAGGAGGAGTAGGAGTCACTTCATTAAAGCAAGGAGCTACTTTCTGCCTTCTAAGTGGTGCCATGTCAGAATCTAATTACATCAACACAGAAAACAACAGTGTCTTTAATGGAAAAGCAACCAACGCAGGACTTTTTTGGCAACAGCTAATTAAGTTTCTCAGGGGTCTTTTTCAGGGAACGATGGATGATAGCAGAGCTTCTGCTTCTAATTATTTTCATTGTTTAATCTGTCTTTTATTTTATTCTAGAAATTTACAAAAACTTGAAAAATGCACAAACAGTTCACGGTTACATATTCAAATCGGTTCTTTTGCTTGACTAATGGCCCCAAATCCTGAACACATTACCATGTTCTAGCTTTTTAAATGTGATTATTTACTGCTTTTCTTTGTCCTATGTGATAGTTAACTGAATACCTTTGTGTTTTGGACTATTGGTTAGACAAAAAGGAAGTTTGAAGATATTATCTTGATCTTTACTAAATTGACAAGTATTGTTTGAATGAAATGAATTAAATAAATATAATTATTAGCTTAGTCCTATGTAAAACAGAGAAGAACAGCAAATCCTCATTTTTTAGAGGCTAGAACCAATGAATATTTGGCATTTTTGTTTGATAAATGGATTGAACCAATATTCAGTCATTAAAGTTGTCAATTATTATTGATTGGTTAATCAACTAATTGTATGCTCTACTAGGCGGATTGGTCTAATTCTTTGACACGCTTTTTTCTTACGGGTCTTTCTGCCCAACTCAGGCTGTTACCCTAAAAGGTGATGACTCAGTTTAGGGGAAATAAAACAAGTGCTCCTGCCCTTTCTATTAGGACGATGGGTCAGAGACACAAAGAGGACCCCCCCCCCCCACACACACACACAGCCTGCCGGCCTATAATCAGATGGCTTTGTGTCCACCTCCTGTCCTGTTCCCATGCAGAGATTCCCAACAGAGCCCCGGCAAGCTCATCCCCCACTTATTTGTGTGACACAGTCAGACCTTTTTTTCTGTCTGTCCTCCCCTTTTCCGGTGAACTGGAATAGTCCACACACACAAACACACACACACACACACAAAGCATCTCACTTTTGTTTTCAATTCAGTTACTCTGCAACTGTTGTGGAACTGGGTTGTGGGCGTTTGGGGTGTGGGGGTGGGTGTTAAGATGCTAATTACAGATGAAAAAGAGTTGTAACTCATCCGGGTTTGTGATTGGCTGATGAAGACATCATGTTGTGTGCCGCAGGATGTTTCTGTGTGGGGAATTCAGCTGAGGGGCAGTAACTGGTTTAATCCTGGTCTTCATGTCACATACTTTGGTTATTACAAAACTGTATGTTACTGAAAAAAGTTGCCTTCAGCTTCTCTGATACTTCCTATTCTTCAGTTGGTGCGTACACTCAGAGGAAGAAAGTTATTTTTTCTCTGAAAAGCTTCAGTGTGGTGTGCGTGCAAGTGGGTGTGTGTGAAGGGGATATTTGGCAGCCCATTTAAAGCTGACTAATCAGATTGCCCTTGGCTTGATCCTAGATGTAGGTGTGTGTGCGGTGTGTGTGTGTGTGTGTGTGTGTGTGTGTGTGTGTGTGTGTGTGTGTGTGTGTGTGTGTGTGAGAGAGAGGGAGGGAGGGAGTGACAGATGAAGAGAGAAGTGAAGGTAAAGTGGTCTAACTGGATAGATTAACATTATTTACAGTAGCTCAAAGGTGAAAGTTTGAGCCGAGTTTGATCATGTGTTAAAGAATCACAATTTTCAGTTTCTCCACTGGTTACTGATTTTGATGACATAAGCAAATAATACAAATATCTGCCCCTCATATAAGGTCTGTGCAGTTCATCGTGCCTATTTATAGTCTCTGTTCATACATAAGCTTTGGTAGAAAGAAACATTTAAGTACATTTACTCAAGCACTGCACTTAACTACAGTTTTGAGGTACTTGTACTTGAGTGTTTCTGTTTTATGCTACTTCATACTTCTATTGCTGTACAACAGGCAAATATTGTACTTCCTACTTCCATTTATCTGATAGCTTAAGTTACTTTTCAAATGCAATTCTAAGCTTAAAAATGTGTTTTTTTCAAGAAGAAGCCAGTGGTTCCCAACCTTTTTGGCTTGTGAACTCCTTTAAAATATAGAGTCTAGTTGGGGCATTGACACTAATTTAAAGGAATAGTTTAGCCACAGCTTATATGTTGTCCCCTCACATTCATGTACATGTATTTATGATACAGGATACTAATTAAAAATGTGGGTTTTCATGCCAAAATCCCTTATGTAGATAGTAACAGTCATAGTTCTGTAATATAATACTTGAGATAAACATACCCTATGCAATTAGTTTCCAAGTGTATTTTTTTACTGCATGTAAACTGGCTGCCATTATATAAGTTTGTTTAGACATTACACCGAAAGTTAAAAGATTAAATACATTTCTGGCAGGCTTCACAAGTCTGTTTTTAGTTATGTTTATAGTGAATTATTCACATTTTTCTAAAGCATTTCAGCATCATACTAATTTATGACTTAAATAAAAATGTTTTTTTTTCTTTACATGACATAAATGAAAGTCACTTAAATTTGTGTCTTAAATTAAGGATTACTTATTGTGATGAGAATCAAATGAAACACTGCCAAATTAAAATAAGGGCAAAACGAGCGGGAAAATTAATCGGTCTAGCTCCAGATGAAAAAAAAGGATTTCCTTGGCTAACTTTAAATGAGGAACCACAGCTCCTGTTCTGTTGCTGGTGCAGGGAGGCTCAAGAAAAGATTTGAGGAGACGACACTTTATGAGTCCTTTTATAAACTGATCTCTGCTCACAGGCCCTGGTTGTAGCCACTGATTTGAATTGTTGTGTAGGGTTAGGGTTAGAACTAGGAAATCTTTTGCATACTAGTTTTTAGTTGCTAAAATGCTTCCCATGCTTATGTAAATCACTACTGCAAGAACAAAAACATTGTATACAGATAATCAACATGTATAATCAACATGAAGAGTGAGATTTGTCCTGTTCATTTGAAGCGGTGCTCTGTATGTGACATTAATGCCCTTTTCCAGTCGAATGCCTGTTTAAGTGATGGACTGCACTACTTGTGGTTGTTTTTATAGATGGTAACAGACATTTTATACTCGTGCTACAATTTTGTGTCCTGTGCTACACAAGTTTCAGCCTCTGTAGCAGCAGTGCTATGAAAAAAAAGGTAATGAACAACCCAGTGAACATATTCATCTGCAAGTCTTACAGCCTGTTTGCACAATGAGTGAAGCGTTAACTCTTAGCTTCAGTGTATTGTTTATCTATGACCGAATATATAACCACACCTTAACAATTCTATGAATTTGTCATAGTCTGCCTTTCCCCTTCACAGCCTATATGTATTTTTCTCTCCCAAATCTTCACCTGATGATGCATCTAATGACTCATTCAGCAACAAGCCTTTAATCTTTCTTTTTACCAGATAAAACTCTACAATGAGGAAATGATTTATGATTCCCATATGCAGAATTTATTTATGCTGCCTCACCAAAAACATCGGTTCGTGTCTCTTTATCTGTATATATTATTTCTTCCCCTCTGTAGATGTAGATGTATTGAAAAACCTGCCAGAATGATGCATTCATGTGCAAACTATCACTTATCTTGTAAATTCTGTGCTGTTGTGCTCCCTACTTCTTGCCAGTGCTCAGCCTGTCTGTTAATCACACATTTTTGTCATCTTGTACATTCCCTATTTAACTTTGGTGATTGCATAACTAGGGGAGTTTCCTGGGCCATATTTCCAACTAACTTCATATCATCAGTTACCCCGGCAACCCAGTGATGCCTCAGGTTTCCAGGAACACAGCAGTGTGAGCTGGCATTACTCAGCACTAAGACTCTCCCCCCATGACAGGAGGAGGGGTGGAGGGTCTGGAAGTGAATGAACAGAGGATGATGAAGGAGAGGGTGGAGGGGTGAGATACTGCATAAATTAAAGACAGGCTTTTTGTTTAAGAAAGTATACTGTGGTCGGTTTATGGTGTCATGCTTGCATCCATGAATATAAATTTAAACATGCAAGTTAGTTTTCAAGGTGGTCTGTGTTATTTGTGAGGTTAAGTTGTATGATAAAGTAGCTAAGGACACAAGTGCTAACACTGGTGGCTAATTTGTTATCTTTGAATGGGTAAGTTAAGGCACAAACCCTACTGTAGAAATGTCAGGTTTTTTGTGTTTTGTCAAATTCAGAAGCCAGTGTTTTCAACAGGTGTCACATGGATAAAGACGGGAGATGCAGAATTGGTTATTCAGTTACAGAATACTTCATAAAGCAAACAAATGTTCAATTGATGCAGCAGCTGCTTAATGATGTCACCAATTCTAGAAAAAAAATTATGCATAATAAAATATGCATATATACAGTTAAACTTTAGGACGGCTCCTACTGATTCTTGTTTTATCCATTGATCTGATTTTTTTTTTAATGAATCTATTAAGCAGTTACTTTATAAAATAGGCAAAAATACCCATCACAAGATCCATGTTCAAAAAGTTGACATCTCTTGTTTTGTCTGAACAACAGTCTAAACCCCAGAGATGTTCATTTTCTAATGACGTAGAAGAGGGCAGCAAATCTTAACGTTCCAATGAGAGCTCAGTTATGATACATGTCTGGTCTAATTTGAGGAAATTTTAAATATGCAGCTTGTGCAGTTCAGGACTTGGGAGTGTCTGTCTGGGATGTTGGTGACTGAACCTTCTCCTGCTCAGAAGCGAGGACGAAGGCAACTTCCTGTAGCTTTGGAATTTGTTGGCATATTGAATTGGATTAAAGTCAAAATATTTCGCTTTTTCTCTTGTTGCACTGAAAATGGAAGTCCATTATCATCTGTTGTATGTTGGTGTTTATGATAAGATCTGATGAGAGCATGTGTGTTCATTTTTGCAGGGCAACGAGCAACAACAAGGTGAAAGAGACGGTGGCTCTGGAGCTCAGCTTCGTTAACTCCAACCTGCAGCTGCTCAAGGAGGAGCTGGAGGAACTCAACAGCAACATGGAGGTCTACCAGACAGACAGGTAGACAGCTGGCTGACACACACACACACACACTCACACTCAAGCATTAACAATCATGGCCCATTTATTATTTGTTCATGAATTCCAGGTCACTCTCATTAGGCTAATGAGAATTATAATTGGCGAAAACAAGCATCCATTACATTTTTGTATTCATACTGTGTGTATGTGCTCCTGTTCTACTATCTTTGTGGGGATCAATTTGTGTTTTAGACCCTGAGAATAAGGACATTTTTGTTAAGTGAGGACAAATTGTCTTGTTCTCAATTCCTCAAAAGGCTTTTGAGGAAGGGAGTTCAGACTTGGTTTAGGTTACAATTAGGTTTAGTCAGGTTCTGTCAGGGCTTGGGTAAGGGGCTAAGGAAATAATTCAGTAAAGTATTGAAGTACAAGTGTGTGTGTTTGTGTGTGTGTGTGCGTGTGTGCACGCGCACAGTCCTTCACAGGCTGGAGATTTTTCCCTCTGCGGCCTCAGGTCATGGGAGGGATAAATCCCCTGATTAGTGTGTCATTAATGACCCTGTCGCGTGTGTGTGTGTTTATGTTCATTGTGAATGGGACGGGGTGACTGTGGGGGGTGTCTTGGCCGTAAGGGTTAATACTTGGATTTAGCTTTGCCTATTAGCAGGATGAAGCTCTGAGCAGTGAGCCTGCTGGGTTTGAAGCAGATGGCAATGGTGACCTGACTGTCACTGTGTTCACATGTTGATGTTTACATAGTGTAACCTGTGAAAGACAATACATATTACACACACACACACATTCTGCATTTATTTGTTTTCACAGCGAGGCTGTCAACGTCCCCATGATCCCACTGGGATTAAAAGAAACCAAAGAGGTGGACTTCACAGTTTCTATCCAGGTGAAGATGGCATCCATCTACTCATAATAGACCTGCTTGATTTATTTCATTTATTAGCAAATTTCCTTTTCTTTGACAGAATTGTATTTAAAGCATTAGAACAAGGTAGTGGAGGAATAGTTTCTTAATTCTTATTTTACAAGCAGTGTTTCAGCTATGATGTGAGTTTGAAACTAAAAACAACATGCATTAATTGGTCTGTTTTTACTGTGACAAACACTGAATAAAGCTTGTATCCAGAAATATTAATGCATTTCACTCCCTTTTTCCCTAATTTGGCATTTTTTGGTCTTATATTTTTGTTGTAAGAATACTGATGGGCACTAAAAGTCCTCTGCTCTTTGTTTAAATATTAAAGAATACTTCATCTGTGAAAGAGATTTGTCATTATGTGGCCTTCTGTCTCCACTGACAGGACTTCATCTGTGAGCACTACGGGGAGGACAGCTCTCTCTACGACAAGGAGATCAAGGAGCTTATGGAGCTCAGACAGGTTAATAAATGCACTCATACTACTTCATACAAAGCAAGCCTTAGTAGACTAAAGTAAACTTTATTGTCCCCAAGGGGAATTGATTTAGTTAATATTACATAAATCTGTTTTTCATTAGGGGGGTTGTAGAAAATCATTTTGTGCCACCTATCAGACAGAAAGGGTAGCTGTGGAAAGAATTAAAAAGGTTACCTGTCATTAGATTAGAGTAGGCATTAAATGTATATGTATGTGTGTTGTTGTTTTCTCCAGGCCATGCGTACACCCAGTCGAAACCAGGCCGGCCTGGAGCTTCTGATGGAGTATTACAACCAGATGTACTACCTGGATCAGCGCTTCTTCCCCCTACACAGGAACCTGGGCGTGCACTTCCACTGGTAGGACATGTGTATCTATATATGCGTATGAAACTGATGAGAAAACAGCCTTGAAGCTGAAAGTCTGCACTTTAACCTCATGGCCATGGTGTTATTTCAAATCTGATGTGATAGAGTACAAAGACAATAGAAAATGTGTAATCTTCCAAATTTTGTATATATGGAGTGCATGGTAAAAGTTAAAAAGAGTGATTGATGGTACAGTTAATGACACACATACAGCATGCATTAACTAATCAGATTCTTCTTGTCTGTCCCTCAGGTACGACTCTCTGACAGGTGTCCCGTCATGTCAGCGTACGTTGGCCTTTGAGAAAGGAAGTGTGTTGTTCAACATTGGTGCTCTGTACACGCAGATTGGAGCACGGCAGGACCGCTCTGCAACAGCTGGCATAGACAAAGCTATAGATGCCTTTCAAAGAGCTGCAGGTACTGACACACCACATACTAACCTGAATGCTCCACTAGCTTTGGTATAGCCTTACTACTTACTTAGCCTTAGCCTTACTAGCCTTTGAGGGACTCCACAGTTAGGATGTCCCAACATAAAATATGTTTTGCACAAAAAATATAGTTCAATTTAAATTGAGAAGCAAATCCTCAAATATCAGTTGTTGGGATTAGTAAATGTTTGCAATTTTTGCTTGATAAATTACAAACAAAATGAATGAAAAATCAAAATGTTTGTTTCGCTGTGTTTGTGTTTAGGTGCATTTAATTACCTGAAGGAGAATTTCTCCAATGCTCCTAGTCTGGACATGAGTAGTCCGTCACTCTGCATGCTGGTACGGCTGATGGTTGCCCAGGTGCAGGAGTGTGTGTTTGAACGTGTCACACTGACCACACAGGACACACACTTCACTTCCCAACTGCGCCTGGCACAGGAGGCTGCACGGGTGAGTCAGCACGTCTCTGGTTGTGCCTTTTTGTTCCTGCTGATATAGCTTGACTTGTGCTGTTCGTGTGTGTGTGTGTGTCTCCTGTAGGTGTCAGACGTCTACTTGTTAGTGCAACAGACCATGACGCAGCCTCTGATGAAGGACTACGTGCCGTTTTCTTGGGCGTCCATGGTTCAGGTCAAATCTGAACACTTTCGTGCCCTCTCACACTACTACACTGCTGTTGCACTCTGTGACCACACGTGTAAGTTGCACCAAAGCACTCCTGAATATATCTTTATGCCCTCTGCATAGCCACTAATTCATCAGCCACATTCAGTGTTTTCATTTTGACGGTCTTGGTTTGCACATTAAGAAATGCAGTAAAGAGATAAATACGTGAACACATTCACACACTTATACAAAGACACACTCATACACATACTGAGCAGAGGAGGTGGTAAACTGTGGTATTACACTAAGAGCCTGCCCAAAAACTACTCAAAAACTTTGTAAGAATAATATGCATCAGTTTTTTTTGTGTGAACTTTTCCCATTTCAGTTGGAGATGTTTTACAGATTTTACAGAGAAGATGGCAAAGACGTATCAAGTCAAGTTGGCCAATATCAAAAATCACAAATTTACCTCACAGGGCTTTTTCCCTCTGTACAGCGTATGACACCCTCTGTCCTTCGACCCTTGATTTGGATAAGGAAAAACTTCCCCCCAAAAAACACTTGATGGAACACATAATAGAAGAAAGCTCAGGAAAAGCAACAGTGGAGGGATCACTTTGCCAGGATGGACAATAGATGTCATGTGTAAAGAATCAACCAATATAGTAAAATTACAGTGTGGACAGTCAGGATTACAAAATTTTAGTTCCAGTAGATTGTTGAAAGATACCGATTAAGAGAAAGCTGCTCAAAAGCTACACACTTAGGATTCAGTCATCAAATTCAACACTTAGCCTATGATTATCCTTACCCAAAAGAATCTTTGTGTACTGTATCTACACACATTAACTTGGAATGTCTTGCTCTGTAGTGTCTGCTGAGGAAGAGGAGGAGGAGGGTGATGAGGAAGCAGAGAAGGCTTTCCTCCAGTTCTACATCAATGTTCCTGCAGTGCCACCCCTCAGCCAGGTTTTACGAGACCCTGAAAGAAGAAGAAAGCTTGGTGAGTTCATGCACAGTATGTTTATATTTAGTCCAGATACAGTGGTAGAGACACCAGATAGCTGTTTTCAGTAGCAGTTCTATTTGTATGAAAGGTCCCATCAGGGAAGTAATGCACACAAGAATTTATACACAATGTCTGCAGGTAAGGCTCACCTGCGACGTGCAGTAATCAGACATGAGGAGGCCATGCGTGTCCACAGTCTGTGTAAGATCCTCAGGAAGATGGACATCCTGCAGGACGTGCTGTCTCTCACACACAAACGCTCTTTGGACAAGTACTCAGAGCTGGACAGAGAGGATGACTTTGATGAAACCGCAGAGGCTCCAGAGATACAGTGTATGTCTCTGTTTCAAGTCTTGTCAATTATATGATTCTATGGTTGAATGACAGTCAGTGATTGTGGTGTTTTCTGTTGTCAGCTCAAACCCATCAGAAACCAGACATCACTCCACCCAACTTCTCCACAGTCCAAGTGACTGATATCTTCCAGAGACTGGTGAGACATGTCAATTGTAAGAGCAGTGTGACATTTAGGGAAATACACAGCCCCACAGCGACTGCAAACATGCAGCCTTTTTTAAACCCATTAAAAACTGCAGCACCTAGTGGTTCTTTAGTTGAAGATGACTCTTCACTGTGCTGCAGGGGCCTCTCACGGTGTTTTGTGCACGGGCTCGCTGGGGTCCGGTACGTGTGATCAGCCTTCAAAGGAGAGATGGTGGGCTGGGTCTCACACTGAGAGGAGACTCCCCCGTCCTGGTGGCTGGAGTGGTGCCTGGAGGCTGTGCTGCGGTAAGTTACGTCAGTAGGTTGCGTCAGTTACAGCAGTACTGCTCATGTCTTCCACATTCTGTGAAAATAAGAGATGTTTACAAGCTGTTACAAAAGTCAGGTTGTGATTCACTCTTTATTTGATTTATTTGTTTAGTTCCTGTTGTTTTTCAAGCATGTGTTTATTTGTTTTTGCTCATTTAAGTTTTCTCATCATTTTTCTTCTCTTTCTGTCGCTGGTAGAATTACTGAGCTTTGGCTGAGATCTCATGTAAATGGGCTGTGTTTTCTTTCATTTGTTTTTATTTCATGTTAAATCTACCTTAAATTCTGCATGACAACATTTTCAGTGAGTGATCATTTCAGTTAGTGCTAGAGGGCATACAAGAGACAGCAAAACAGATTTCTATATAGAAACTCATGTTTAAAGTCATGATTTAACAGGTGCGCCCTGAGTGAAAAGGTTGGAGAAGTGTAGCTAAAGTTTCAAACATTCACTTCAAGCTGTAACATGTAGTAGTTGGATGTGTGGATGATGGTTGATTGCATAATTCGCTGCTCAAAATGCATTGCTCATTTCCCAACCAGTAGAAAGATCAGGGGGAAAGAAAATTACATGTTTTAATGATAAACAAAAGGTTTTTACTCTTTTCCTAATGAGCAAAAAACAGTAATTCAACTTGTAGGTTCAAAGGCAGAGACTAGAGCCTGTCCAAGCAAATTAAAAACCATGCTTCACATCTGGGGGTGATTTCAGACTCTGATCTTTGATTTTATTGCCCATTTTAACAAGGTCACAAAAACATAATTTTTATATGAGGAACCTTGCCAAGATTAGACCATTGATAGTTCAGAATGATGCTGAAATGCAGATACCTGTTTTTATTACAAAACAATTAGATTATTGCAGCTGTATTTTTACTGGTCTCCCGTAAAAGTCCTGAAGAAAATTACAGATAATTCAGAACGCTGCAGCCAGTATTTTGACAAACACAAAAAAGAAATGACATTACCCCTCTGCTCATATCACTGCACTGGCTTCCTGTATTTTTTAAAATTGATTTTAAAGTCCTTTTACTAATCTACAAAGTCTTATATAATCTAGCACCTTCACATATCAGCGACTGCCTCTTATTTTATGCCCCAACAAGAACTCTCAGATCTTACACTGCCTTCTTTGTGAAGTTCCTAAAGTGTCCCACAAGAAATCTGGTGATGCTGCTTTGCTGTCTTAATGGCTCTAAACTCTGAAATGAGTGGTGTCAATGAAAATGTCTAATTGGATTGTGATTGAACTGTGTTTGTTTTTCTCTCAGTTATTGCTATTATTGCAATTTTTACTTACAATTAGTGTTTATTTTCATCTGCTCTTGTTCTGTTAAGCACTTTGGTCTGCATCTTTGCATGAAAGGTGCTATACAAATAAAGTTATTATTATTTTTAGAGCAGTAAGAGGAAGGGTGGGGGCATAGCGATGTAACCCAGGACACACCAGTGTAAAGAAGCAGTGCTGCATGAGAGACATAGAGCTGCTAGCTGTTAGCATTCAGCCATTTTATCTCCCGAGGGAGTTCTTGCACCTCATCGTGATAACCGTGTACGTCCCCCTGTTTGCCGATGCTGCAGCAGCATGCGACCTCCTGCACACTGTGGTCTCACAGCTGCAGACGTTGCACCCCCAGGTCTTCCTTCCCATCTCTGGAGACTTCAATCACGCTTTGCTGTCCTCCACTCTCCCCACCTTCACCCAGTACGATAAATGCCACACAAGAGACAATAGAACCCTGGACTTACTGTATGCAAACACCAAGGACGCTTAAAGCTCTTCACCCCTCCTCTGCTGGGCCACTCTGACCACAACTGCTGGAGGAGTGCCGGCAGGGGAACAACGTCACAGAGGTTTGGAGAGACCTGAAGACCATCTCAGGCCACAGCAGTGACAGTGGGAGGGGCCCAGAATCTGGACATCGGGAATGTGCAAATGATGTGAATCTGTTTTTCAACAGATTTGATTCTACCCCCATTCCTTCCCCCATCCAACAGAGTCCAGACCAGACAGCGTTACTACTCCACACCCCCTTCTTCTCCCCTGGAGTATCCCTGACACCAGCAGCTCCCCCTCCAGTCCACATCAGAGACTATTACATCCATGCAATATCTTGTGCTACTATTACATCCATGCAGTGTTTTTTCTTCAATATTACATATTTTTTCTTTAATATTACAAATGTTTTCTTTTCACACCAAGCCTTGGCATATATTTATTTTTTCTACCGTGTCGTATAAAAATGTTTATCTATGGTGCAATTGTGTAAAACACTGTACTTAATTATCTTACCTTACCATGTGCAAATTTTCCATTAGCAATATTATTTATGAATAATAATAATAATACCCCCCCCCCCTTTTTGTATAGAATATACATACAGCTGACTTTTTTTGTTTTGTGTTTTTTATTCTCTTCTACATCTCCTTTTGTATTCCTGCTATTATCGCTGCTGTCTGTATACCCTAATATCCCTGGTGGGGATTATCTTATCTTTGTATTATTGTGTGTTGTGCAGGAGGCGGGACTAAGGGAAGGAGACTACATAGTAGCAGTGGACGGACAGGACTGTAAATGGGCTAAACATGGCGAGGTGGTCCACATGCTAAAGAGCTGTAGTGACAGAGGAGTGGACCTCAGCGTGGTCACATTACACTCACATGATACACAGGTAAGTAAGTGTATGTGTGTATTTGAGATGTCATGTATGTGTGCTTACCTGTGGAGTGATCAGTATATTACCTGTGTGTGTTAGCAGGTGGAGAAGAGGGCCATCATGCTGTCCCACGGCAGCGATAAAGAAAACTCTCGGCAGCGTCTGCTGGGTGGAGCTAAAGGCCAGAGCTCCGCCTCCTTGTTGAACTGGAACAGGAAGAAGAAGAGGGAAGGCAGCGGGGTCACTAAGAGACTAGGAAGCACTTTCAGTTTGTCATTTGGAAGCATCCGAGACACTGAGGCCATGTACTGAGACAGGACTGTAAAGCAACCACTCAGGGAAGGACAGCAGTGGAGCACATGGTAAGATTAGGGCTGCATGTAGAACGACAGTAACTCTGAACCAGAAAACATCAGCAGGGGATGCTGCCACAGAGAGCTCTGACAAAAAAAGCACAATCTTAGCCCAGTAAAAAAATGTGCTACAGCACAGTCCAATGGATCTGGCAACTTTGTTGACCAGTCAAGTATGTGGAAGCACACATGCAGGTAAGACACCTTGTAACATGTAGCATTTAGCTTTTTGCTCATTTTTACCTTGCAAGAAGAAGAGGGAGGAGCTTGTTATTGCTGCCATGAAAATTTCCCTCAGTTGTACAATCCTGCCTCTGGAGTGTGATGTACTGCACTCTGAAGGTGTGCTGAGACAGAACACAAGGAAAATATTAGATGGACAGTGCATATAAAATCAGAAAGATGCAGGTTGGTGAGAATAGATATAATTTACCCAGAGTGGTGCGAACCACTGCTAAGACATGCTCATATGAACTGACATTATTTGAACTCATTATCTCTGGTATTGCACCAACATCAGGTCCCATCGCTGGTTTGTGGTTATGTCACTGCGAGACTCAGTTTGGGAAGCTTACATTCTGCCATCTTGATGCTCCTGCTTTGCTCTGTGTACAATGATGCAGCTAGAATTAAGTAAAAAAGAAACGCAGTGATTCAACCAACAAAATGCGAGGTGACTCGGGTGAGTTTGGCCGATGCTGGTGGTTGACAGTCATCAACCACTGAGCCCTCTACCATCATGACGTCGCGATCACACACACTAACACACACAGACAGGGTCTAAAATTAACAACCTCCAAGGCTAAGTATGAGTGGATTTTCAGATAGCTGAGTAAAATCTTGTTACCGACCAAAACTTTGCAACTAAAAAGCCAGTAGGAGTAATTTATCCAAACATTTAGTGCTATTGAACAGAAAAAAATGAAACAAGGGTTTGTTTTAGCTAAAATAGCTGCTTGATAGCTCCTTGCGCCTGAAGGAAAAACAGCCTTTTTATTGAGGTTTATTTACGCCCAGTTAAAGCATGTTCTACTTCAGATAAAAGTCTAAAAGTGATTTTAAATCTACCCGGTTTGGGCCTACCTTATCAAATCAGGGTTGAGTCTTCAGAATTGAGGATTACAACTCACCTACAGAGCAAACTAGTACGAAAAACAAAAGTGCTCCACCTGTTTTAAACAAATAATACTTTGTCAAATCAATATTAACCCTTTTTTTCACCACCTCTCACTTTGATTAACTGAGAATATTTCATGTTTAGAAAAAATATAATCAACAAATTATAAATATTGTAATAATGAAGTTAAACTCTTGCTGATTTATTGTCACACCCTGGCTGATGAAATCTACATTTTCCACTTTGCATTTGAAGCTGACCCATTTTAGACTGATCAGACTTCAGCAACTTCAATATCAAACATATATGCATATAAAAACTACAAAAGAAGGTATATAGAAAGGTACAGTACCTTTTTATACCACTGTTTCTCAAGCCTGGTCCTGGAGTACCACTGCCCTGCATGTTTTAGATGTATCCCTGCTCCAGCACACCTGATTCAAATGAATGGCTCGTTATCAGGCCTCAGCACAGAAACATCTAAAACATGCAGGGCAGTGGTACTCCAGGACCAGGATTGAGACCAGGATTGAGAAACACTGCTACTTTTTCTGCAAAACCTAATTCCGGATCTGAGTTATCTTTTATATTCATAGATATATTTAGATATATATGTATATATATATACCACTGTCATAATGTGCCGGTGTGTCCTGTGGGTGTCATGAGGCCTGTCAGTGCCAGAAGACGCAGCTAACACAATTTGTAGTGAAAATTAAGGAACATATCACCGAAAGCTCCTTTACTCAACTTACCACAAAATATGTGTATTATAACAGCAATGTAACTGATGTTAAAATAATTGAGAAGACAAAGCAGAAGTATGAAGACGCTCCATGTTTCTTGCGTCTTATATTGTCCTTTAGGTGGTCTCTGAATTCACAGAAAACCAAAACAGTCACCTGTGAACCAGTGAAGTGCTCCACAAACAAAAAAAAAAGTCAAATCTCTAACTTTTTGATTGGTTTGGATCAGTTTATCCACTGATACTTCACTAAGAGATATGATGTTGGATTCATCCTCAGATCAGTGTTCTTGGAGAAATGTTTTTGTGTTTAGTGTTTAGATGATTAAAAGCACTCCAGAGGTTTTTTTAGTTTTGGTACTTTTTAATGCACTGTGAATATTGAAAAGGACTGATCTCTTGTTAATAATGTAGTTGTGACTTGATGTTTCCATAATGAATAAGAAACACAGCGAGAGGGTGTGTATGTTTTGTATTGTCCACTGTATCAGTCTATCTGTTGTGTTCGTGATGTTACCGAGAACACAAGCGGCCAGTTCAGCCACAGCACTGTGCGTTACAGTCAGCCACTGTTAGAACAGCAAAATAGTGTCTTCTAATTAACATTGTTTGATTTTTTTTGTAAGATTTTGATACAACTAGAATTGTGAGACTTGTAGCACATTATTGTTTGGTCAGTATGAATGCTGTATGTTTTTATTTTGTCTGTACGATGTTTGTGCCATGGTGGTCTGTAGTCGTGAGTATGGAAAGAGACAAACAGTGATTTCTCATGTCTTCACATGATCGCAACGTACAAGCCTGATTCCAAAGAAGATGGGACGCTGTGTAAAACGTAAATAACATCCTTTTCACAAAGACTCAATTAAAAAACGTACAAAGACATTATGTGTAATGTTTGACCTCATCAGCTTCATTGATTTTTGTAAATATCTGCTTATTCTGAATTTGATGCTAGCAGCACAGACAGGAGCAACAAAGACTGGAACATTCCACAGTTTGTTTGCAAATGATTGGTTTTAATTGATGAGTCCAAGCTTCTCTGGAGTCAGGTTGTCATGAATCTGTGATGTTTTTTTTTTTTTCTGTATTCATGAAAAAAGTTTAGCAATCACAAAAAATTGTGTTGACAATTTATGCCATGATTGCAAAATAGCAAGATTTTCTATTCTTATAAAACTGAAATGAATTTCCTGCTTTCAAGGAAACAAACTTGCCATGTTATGATCACAAAGAAACGGAACCACTGGTCAAATGTTCCCTAATGGCCTCTTCGTCTCTCTGTACTCTGTGTGTGTGTGTGAGTGAGTAAATGTTTGTCAAGAAGAATTATTTTTCCTGCTTTGTGTTTTTGAATCAATATCTGACCATCCCTTAATGACTGCGTTTGGGGATTTGCACAGTATTTTTTCATGTATAAATACAATAAAAGTGAACAAACTGTTGCCAGCTTCATCACTTTGAATGTTCTTGACATGCTGTGACAAGTAAAGGTGATTTTACCTCAAAATGAAAGTGGCATGAAAAAGTTTGGGCACCACTGGTCAATATTTGTGGTAATACTTAGAATGAACGAAATACTGTATGTCATTTTTAACTTGCTTTATATCATGTTATTGTGACGGAGCGGCCGACATGACGGAGCGGCTCTATGGCAGACTGCGGGCAGATGCACTCACACACACACACACACACACACACACACACACACACACACACACGTACGTACACCCGCACCACGCGCTGTCGCGGTGTCGCGAGCTGCGAGCGGCGCGCGCACTAAGACGCCACCGATTCCCCCGCTCTTTTCAGTCCTCACAATTTAGTTACATAGCATATCATAATCTCCAGCCCCAAACCGTTCAGTAGCACAGCCATGGGTGCACACTTGGCCGTCCTGCTTTCTCCGTACACACACACACACACACACATCAGTCCACTCACCCGTCGCGGAGGCACGCTGCATTGTCATCTCTCCATCATCCACACCTAAGCTTGACTGGCCAAACAGGGGCGCAGCCATCCGGGCCATTATATGGGCCGCTCCGGCGCGCCTTGAGGTCACATGATTATTATTTTTATGGGTTATGGTGGAGAATTGTTAATTGGTGAGATTAACACCTTTGTAATGGATGAAAGGATCTGAGGGGATGTGGGAAAAAATATGGGGAACAAATGCAGTGTGTGAATTTGTTTTGTTTATATGATTAATTGTGATTTATCGATAAAATTATACGCCCAGTGGGAGGGGCTATAAGGTTAAAAAGGGGGCCATTTTGGCTGTAAGAGTCAGTCTGTGTTTTGAGGACGAAGAGGTCACATCAGCAGAGCGTTTCTCTCTTGCAACATCTGGTTTTTCTACAAGGGTTATTGAAGAACTCATTTTGATGTTTGGAGGTATTTATTTCTTTATTTTTTTTTTTGTTTTTGTCACTTGTAAATAGTTTGCACAGTGCACACCTTGGGAGGCCGGCAAATAAAGGACACCAACCTACATTTCGTCTACGCCATTGTTTTTTCTTTACCTTTTTCTGAAGGCGGTACCAGAACCCCGTGACAGTTATATACAGCCAGCATGACAGGAGAGGAAGTTTCCACCTTCATTCTGTCTCCAACTATTTCGACCTTTTTTAGTTAACTACAAGTAAAAGTCCTGCAGGTAAAACCTTTCTTGAGATAAAGAATGTAAGTATTATCAGTAAAATGTTCCCTGTCAGTGTTTTCCTGTTACATCTGATATTACTGCTGCAGGTGTTTAAGGTTGGGCTCATTTTAACTACTTTATATACTGTTGGCTACTTCAATCTACAGCAAAGCATCATATTCTGTGAGATCAGCATATGTTTGTAGCGTCAGTTTTCTTGAGTTCAGAAAAAACTGTTCAGTTTTCAGCTTTGTGACAATAATCCAAGAGACTTGGTTGCCTCCAGCGGCAGCATCATTAAGACACTGTGGGTTAAAGGTGGAGCAAATGGAGCAAAAACATGAGCAGTCACACAATTAGACAGGTTGTACAATTCAGTCCTCAGATTTGAACAATTAAACTGGTGTCTATGAAGGTTATTACAGATCGGACTCATGGCCAAAACTATGGCAATGACACAGAAGTTGTAACAAACTGGGATTATTTGGCCCTGGAAAATTCAGTTTGGCAAACTGAATGTCTACCACACTCATCCTCTGAACACATTCAGTGTAGATGACAGTATAAACACCTTTCAATAATTACTGTGCACCAGAGACTGGACTTACACCAAATGAGCACAGAACTGTGTGTGTCACCTGCACAACATTAACAATTTTACAGTCATGTGGTCCATTCACACAGCTCAGTGACAAATCAACACATGCCCTATGTTTCAAAAGAAGAATTATTTGGATTATTCAGCATGAAAGCAGTCAGATTTAAAGATTTGGGGTTTTGAAGATGATTTATTTAATGTCATGTGGGTTTTCAGGGACAGCTACTGGACTGACAAAGTCTTTCTGCTCCAGTCTAATATGGAGGGTAGGACACATTTTTTATTATAGATCTGATCAAGACCACATTGCTCTCCTGTGGTTACAAATGTATGCACAAGTCCCGCACAGAGTCCATGAGAAGCTTCTGATGCTCCTTTAAATCACAGCCACTGCTGCAAACTTTATATACAGTCTGAAGAATAGGTGCATCCCAATGGAAAGTGCCGAGCAAAGAAGCACATGTCGAATGACGACCAACAGTTCCTGGGAATCCGAGTTCGGCCCGTCTCTGGTCTCCCTACGATCCGCCGGGGGCCACCGCTGGTCCCAAGCCGCTCTGTTCGAGCTCCGCTATCACCGACATGTGTTTGAACTCCGCAGGGTGGTGGTTAAATGTCTCGACCAACCGGAACGTCTCCTGCCTCTGCGTGCCGTAGAACAGCTGCACCTGATTGGCCAAGCACTGAGCCTGGTGAACGGTCTGTGAAGAGGAGCCTATGATTACATCTTTGAATACGATGTTTGTTATATTATTCAGGTCTGATGGTAAATAACATGTGGACATTTGATTATTACACCTGTATGTTATTCATAAACAAGTTATTCCAAAACCATGAGTGTCAATCCGCTGCTATAACGGTCATGGTGATCACACACTTTTGGCCATTTAGAGCATTGTTTCTATAAATAATGGGGAGAAGACGTGCAAAAACACCCATTAATGCAGGTGTAACCAGCAGCCAGGTGAGTCCACACTGGTAGAAGACTTACTATGAACTTGGGGTCCATCTCAGCCGTCATGAGGACCAGGCCTTTCTCCTCCTTCAGGTCTGGGTAGTGGTAGAGGATCAGCTGACTGGGAGCGTTCTCTCCTAGCGTCTGGACATCAACAGGGAGGGAAAAACTGTAGTTAACACCTCCAGATTACAGGAGCTACGAAGCTTCATTTTGAGAATATGCTGATTTCATGATCAAAGTTCCCTTTAATCCTGAAATATTAACAGTTTTTATGAGCTGCTGATTTCAGACTTGGACATTTCAGGCTACTGAAACATAAACCTTTCTAACTGTATATCTGGAACAATAAACCATGAACAGCTCTGTAATAGTAATAAACACTGACTTCAGTGGCCTCCATGTTTACTTCAATACGACAGCTAAGTGTGATGTCTTTGTTCGTGTTTTTTACGCATGCGGCTGAGCTCAGGACCATGACCAGTGGGAATATGATATTGTAACCGGCGACCAGTGACGTGCACTGAGGGGATGACGTTAGCCAGCACTACCATCTGGTTAATCGCTCGAGTTTCAGGGTGACCTGCACACGACAGCAGCTTCCAAAAGTCCACGCAGTGCCGGGCTTCCCCAGCAGCATGTGAAGGTGCCGCGGGAAGAGGTTTACCTGGACGTTGATGAGGGAGGTGAAGTGGAGCTCATGTCCGGACCACTGACCCAGGAAGAACTCGTAACCCTCCTTCTGAGGCAAAGCGTAGAGGAACTTAGGGGGGAGGAAACCACAGAGAGAGCGAGGTCACCACGGTGATGAGAGAGAGAAAAAGAAAGAGGAAAAATGTGATGCATGTTCTCGCTGGCTGATCAGAGGCAGGAAAAGAACAGCTAATAGAAATGCTTCATGATCAGATTATTCAGAACTGGCTCTGATGAATTCAAGTGTTGCTGTTGATTTTTGGTTCTAATGAGACTGATGGTCCTAATGCTCCAGGTTAGTTTGTGCAGCGTTTCATCAGCATGCCTCAGTGTGAGGAGCAGTGATCTTACCATCTGGCAGGACTGCGATCTTTTGAAAATCACCTCGTAGATCTGGGTCTGAAATGTGAGAGGAGACAGGTTTTGAGATCAGCACTCGACACGTGCCAGTGTGAAAACCGTTCATCATCGCTGGATCTATAAAACTGTCTGCTTATCAAACATTGTGCGACTGCAAAAACATGCAGGGAACAGGCAAAATCTATTTAGAACATGGGAATCCAGGACAAATAATCTGCTTCAACACCTCACAGTTCAGGATTTAGCAACAAAACCTAATCCTGTCTCCCACAGCTCATGGTGTCACTGTCCACCATAGATTTAAGATCTCATGTTAGCTAAAAAGATGAACAAACAAAAACAAACACATGGGAGCGAAAAACAGAACAGGTCCTCTGCCATAAGGCAGAAAAAAACTCAAAAATTAAGAGAAAGAACTTCATTTTGTTGATTCAGCCAAAGCAGGGGAAAAAACATTGAGAGTGATAGAGTGAATATGAAATGCTGAGAGAGACTGTGCTGTATCAGCAGGATCTCTGGTGTCAAACTCACCGGGATGACGGCGCTGATTGTGTCCTTGGTCGAATAATACTTCATCCACAGCTGAGAGAAAAAGGTCAAAACGAAGAACAGTTTCAAATGGTTTCAGCTGCAACAAGAAAACCATGTGACTATCGGTGGGTAAACGAGATTAAGGCCCCTACAGACTCACCTCGCCAATTTCCTCCCCCGTCTTGTCCTTTATCATCTCCATGTTGAGGATGGAGCCCAGCGTCTGAGGAACAACACAGTACACAGTCTGTTAGCAGAGCACACTCATCATCGTTAATTAGAAGAAAATACAAGTCAATAAAAAAGGCAATCAGGAGCATCCTTAAATATAACCATAGAAGGAGAATACATTTAAGTGACGTAAAAGCAACATCGTGCAGGACCAGCTGCTCCTCACTCATCTCACCTTGTTCTTTGTGAAACCTCCTGATGCTCCGTCGTCAGCAGCCATCTTATCCCTTTTCTCCAACTGCAAGAAGCACAACAAACGTGACATCACATTCAAACACTGTGCTTTAGAGCCATTACTGGCCAAGGAGGAAATAAAAGCAGAGAGTAATACTGTGTAACCCTTCTCCATTATGTAGCTAATAAACACAGGCTGACAGGAGTACTGTTCTGACTGAGGACAGCAGCTGGACAAAGTGCCTAAAAGTAAATTTGTGACTTGAATTAGTTGAATAATTAGGACCTCCATCACTTTAAAAGCATATTTTCATGGTGTTCTGACACTCCACCTCCTGCTCCATGAACTTGACGAACTCCGCCTGCTTCGAGTGTCCGAGCACTTCCCTCTTGGCCTCGTGCCGCTTCTCCAGCCGGGCTTCATACTCCTGTGGTTTGGCACTGAAAACAAGCCGGACAAACCGGTGAAACACCAAACAAAGTGAAGGCTGAACCCTCTTTCATTCTGTGATGAAGCTTTGGCAGATGTACACCTCGACTTCCAGTATTCCCCAGAATGAGGAGAAGCCTCGGCTTGATAAAGCACCACAACAGTAGTTTAGCATTTTTTTTCTCAATAAGTTGTATCCAGTCCTTGTATTGTATAACTTGTATCGTCCTTCATCTAGACATATGCATTAGAGTCAGTACACTATGGAAGTCAACTGGTGGCAACATCCAGTGTTTTCCTGCCTTTGCATGAAGGTGTGAATATCTTTGGGTTTGGAAAATTATTTGGTCAAACAAAAGGAACTTGTGACAGACATGTTTCACTCTTCTACTGCCAAAAATAATTCATAAAAGAGAATAAACCCAGATTTAGTTAGAATGAAAAGCCATGTTGTTGACGATGTAATATTAGTCATTAATTTTGTGTCAACTTTCTTGAACTCATTGAGAAGGCGGGGATGTGAAGAGGACGGTCCAACTTAAATAAAGTTATTTCTAATAGAGGCGAAGCCATAGCTTTAAAACTGCGTCCAAAAGCCTGTCAGTCAAAACACCCCATTACTAAATTTGACATATATAAGCTGTCGCTACTAGAAACATTTGTTTAAGAAAATTCAGATTTTTTTCATCCAGAGTGCCCACTGGTTCACTCATCACGACAACATTCAGTTAGACTGTGAATTAATGAGAGATTAACGAGCGAGTCAGAGGTAAATGATAAAATATTATATGTAGATGTACAGCTTGACAGTCTAAATGTAATCCGAGTGTATCAACAGCTCATCAGAATTCTTTTGCAATAGTCTAAACATTATTTACACTTTACACTACAGCCCAGTGCCTTTTAAACTAACAAACATTTGTCATGGGGATCCGGATCTCGCGGAGAACGCGTTGCTGCTGGTAGCTAAATTAGCCCGCTGACCTGCGCAGCTTCTGGATCTTGTCCTGGTATTTGTTGTAGTACGGGTTCTCCTCCAGGTCCGGCTCCTTCCGTACTGAGAAGGCTCGGAACTGCGCCGGGACCAGCCCGGGGATCAGAGTCCTGATGCCGGTGGCCCTGACCGCCAACATACCTCGGTACAAACATGACATTTGTACCATGGCCGCCGCCATCTTTCCATCGCTCCCGTCCAACATCTATAATATTCCGGCGGGGAGCGATTTTCATACATTGGTTCCGACCAAAATGTTTGCGATCATTGCATGATATGAGTACGCTTAACTATGCGGTTAGGCTGTTGTAAAAGAACATTGCATGATTTATAATAGATAGATAGATAGATAGATGGATAGATAGATAGATAGATAGATGGATAGATAGATAGATAGATAGATAGAGAAACATATAGAAGTGCATATGTTCAATAAAATAATGACAATACTTGTAAAAACTATGAATGGTTTTATGATTTTTTTAGGAAGATTAAAAAATTGTTATGTTGTTTTATAAATAAAATTTAAATTAAAAAATGCAAAAAATATACTTATTGATTACGAATGCCCAACATAACATAATACAATAAAACACAACATAGTAATAAGCACAACCAAAACCTGTGTTGCCTCTATTGTCATGCTAACAAATATAATGAAGGTTTGAGGATTATGGTATGTTTTGTAGTGTGGGATGACACAACAGTAACTTTTTCCTGTGAATTTTTCCAGTGATGTGAGTAAAACAGTTTTTATACTTGAAAACAGTAAAAAGGCGAACACAAGCTGTTGACACAAAGCTGAAAGCTCACTGTTGCAGAAAATATAATCATCAGCTTTAGAGTAAAGAGTTCCCTTCAGTGGAACCAAACCAGGAAAAACCGACCAGAGTATTTTTCAATGTATCAAAAAAGAAAAAGAAAAATAATAATAATAATATTGAAGTGAATAATGATGAAACTTAAAGTCTGCCACAGCTGCTGTTGTTGTCTTGACACATGGAGACCGCTAGAGGTCACTATAACTCTTCAGTGAGAACCTCCTGGGTATGTTTACATGCACGGATTAGTCCTCACTCCTGTCTGAACACTGAACCAGCGCGGCTCCACAGACTCAACTCCGATTGACAAGCAACGCGAGCAGATACGTACAATAAACAACCTGCTCCAACTCTCCAGAGTCACTTCCTGATGCTCTCATCTTTTCTTCTGTGTGTAACAGTGTTTATGCCTGTGTGTGTGTGTGTGTGTGTGTGTGTGTGTCTTTACAGACACCGTGCTGGCTGTAAATTTAATGACGTGTGTTTCCCTGATGACTGTCTGAGTGCTTCTGTGTTTACTTTCTACAGCCAATCATTTTTCAATCACTAATCAATACACGGAGCAGCTGGGACCCAGTAGATGGTTGTGGTGGACAATGTGTATGTGTGCATACATACGAAATACATTTAAAAACATAATTCATGTGATTTTTGTGTGTAGTTTCCTGGTGTAGATGTCCTTTTCTTTGTGTGTGTGTGTGTGTGTGTGTGTGAATGTATGGCTGATTCGGGTTTATAATTACAATGATGAAACTGCATCTTACAATTCTGATATTGTGCAACTGCAGAATCCTAAATTATAGCAATTTTTCTTAAAGTGATCAGGACAAAACATTGTGAGTGGGATGCTGTATATCCACGACAAAGACATCACACTATACACATGCAGTAGCAGTGGTGTTTCTATACTTACAGCATTAATGTGACGTGTTTTCCTCTTGTCTGTCATCCCTCTTGACCTTTTCACCCATTTAAGATTTTCTGGAGTTGTTTCTTGCTTGCGTGTCGTGTACGTCTCCATCACTATGACCTGATTTGACCTCACAGCGTTTCTGAACTTCAAATTCAATCATTGACCCGATACATTTGAGCTACATTCACAACCAGAAGTGAAGAGTTTCAATTATAGCTGGGAATTTGTCATTTTTGTGCACCTCATAAGTGATTAGACTTAACTTAAATAACAGCCATTTCCAGCTTTCTTTACAAACATCTGTTTCGAATCGGAATCAGCTTTATTGGCCAAATATGTGAACACATACAAGGAATTTGGCTCCGGGTTTTGAGTTGTTGAAGCTGTTAAAAACAAGGACTGAACAAGGCTGAGCAAACAGGTAAAAATAAGCATTTAACTGTAGTGCACATACAAATCAAAATTTGAATGGGTGATGTAATAGATTACTTTTCATACATGCAGTGGAAGGTTACAGGCACCATACATGCATGTACACATCTCTATATTCAGTATATACAGCATGCAGATTTCTATTTGACAATGCAGGATGATACATACATGTTCAAGCACAGAGTGTAGTTGATACTGTTAATATATGATTTATCATTTGTAAGTAAGGGGCTGTTTTAGTGTTACAGGGTTACTGACAACACTGACACACGAGTGAGTTTGTCGCTGGTCGTTCTAATTCTGCGTCCTTCCCGATGACTTCACCGTTGCTGTGTGTTGATCTGCAGCCGTTTGCACACAGATCAGATGAGCCTGAACGAACATCAGCAAGAATATGATGCTGAAAAGTGAAAGGAGAATCTACAAAATGTATACCTAGAAATAGTGACAATAAGCAGCTACAGTCACACAGAAACACCTCAGATCAAGTAAACAGCTGTTACGAGGGGATTTTATTAGAATGAATTCACATGTTGTTGTTTCGTGTCCTGCAGATTTGCCTGTGACTAAACACACATCTCCATCCTGTGTGCTGTCAGACACTGACCGCCTTCTTTAATCTACTCTCTGCTTCTGTGTTTTCTTCATCTCCTCTCACTGACCTGCTGCCCCCTCCTCCTCCTCCTCCTCCTCCTCCTCCTCTCTCTCTCTGCATTCTCTCGCTCTCTTTGTTATGGGGGTCCTGCATGGAGGATGTATATTTTATGTGTGGCTCTGGAGGCTTTTACCATTAATTATAGAGAAACACTAAGCTCTCCATTTGCCGGACAGATGTTATTTTTTACTTAAGGAGAGAAAGGGGACTGTTCCATAATTCAGAGGTAATCCCGTTCACCAGAGAACAAATAAATAAATGAATAAATAAATAAAGCAAAAGCAAAAACCACAAACATTTGGTACACTGCTCCTGCGTGTTCAGACTTGTAACGCAACAGCCGACACACACGCACAGATTTCCTCTCTGTTCGGCCTTTAAGTGCCTCACATGTAATAAATATGGAACAGCTGCTTTATCATTTCATTTTTTATTCAATCGGCTTCTCCCAAAGTATTTCACAAAATCACACACACGTATGCAGCCGCCTTCAGCCTCAGAACAAAAGATCTGTAAAAAAGCTGAAATATTAAGCACAAAAAAGAGACAGCACAGAAATGAACATATTAACCTTTTAAATCTGGATACAACCTCAGAAACTCATGTTATGCACTCGGGAACAGCTGAAATGATTGGTCAAAGGATAGAACATCAATGGACAGTTATGATGATTAATTGTTATAAAAGTCATTTATGGACTGAAAACACCAAACGTTCTCTGGTTCCAGCGTCTCAAATGTGATGACCTGCTGTTATTCGCTGTTTTCTATGACTGTGAGCTGAATATCTTAAAGGTGACCTGGAGCTCTGGGAAATCTGTGACAGGTGTTTTTCAGGGTTGTAGCTAATATTGAAGACACTGAGGTCATGTCCTCTGTAATATTTCTGGGATTTGGCTGGATTTAATGGCAGGAGAAAGACTTGACATTTATACATTTAAGAACTGAATCTGATACTGAAGTCTAAATATCTTAAATTGTACGTTTCACAAGATATAAACTGAATACATTCAAATAAAAGGGATCCTATATTCTCCTCTAGAACTACATACCTGATACAGAGACAGCTTTGAAACAATGATTACACCATAGTGTAGAAAGATAAAGTTTATAAAAACATAGTGAATAGTTAAATGCTTTTTTTTATTAAATACCCCAAAAATTGCACAGAGTTTGGTTGGTGGAAGGTCAATATTTCATTAGGGGGGTGTGCCGTACTGTATGAAGTAGGTTTTCAATATTGTTTCATATTTTTTATGTAAACTGATCAAGCATTTATTTGAAAAATGTAAATGAGCTGATCAAGAAAACAGCCCTTAATTGCAGCCCTGCAGCAAGTGTTTGTTCAAATCCACAGAACCTTATTATGAAATCTTCAGACCCAGAGCCAGTCATTACAAATAACTTCTTCATGCTGCAAACTTTGTTCAAACCCACAACAAGTAAGTGTCGGAAGGAGCAGATACAGAATAAACAAAAAACAAAAAACAACTAAGGTAGACTTAGCAGGTGAAAAAACAAACAAATTTGTCAGAATAGCTGGAATTAAATGATTGTACTCTGCAGCCCAGCTGGCCCAGAAGCCACACAGTAGCATCTGGATTAAATACCTGCCCTCTGACCTAATTTACATAATTATTTTAATTGTATTGTGCATTTTACACTATTTTCCCATTATAAATATTTTGTATTTTTGGAATGTCTGAAATAACATATCCTCTAAAAATTATGTCATCTTCATACATTTCACATCAACTATCTTTAAGGTTGGATAAAATAATTTTGTTCTGTCTGTGTGAAAGCAGCATAGTGTTTTCTGCATGAGGCTGTTCCAGCTCTTCAGTGCATTCACATCCTGTTTATACTGAGTGAAGGTTTCATATCTAAAAAATAAACAAATTGAAACATCTACAATTCCAGACAAACTCCATCTGCTGAAGAAGATCATGTGTCATGATAGAAAAATTGATACATATTTATGTCTTTTTTACCTGCATCATTCCATCAAAATGCAATACTCTAGAAGTCTGTAAATTTCTAATAAATCCATAAATCCTTATTTGATATTTTTGGATCTTCACTAGGATCTAAACTACAGTTCTGTGGGTTTGAACCATGTTTGGCTGCAGGATACATTCAGAATGACAGATCCTGCAGCAGATCAGTGGGGATGGATGAAGGATCTTCTTTTGGGGAAATTAGTACAAAATGATGCAGCCACAAAGATACGGTGGTAGAATATTGGACACAGTATTATTATGTATGTAGTATGTGATGCTGTCACACTGTGTGGAAAAAGAAAAAGAGGTTTGCCTTAATTTAAGGAAACATGAGGTGAAATTTGAGGGGGAAAAACAAGGAAGCACAATAATAATGAAAAACCTCAGAATGCATGTTCCTGTTTGTGTTGTGCTTCATGAAATCGCAGCTGAGTGATACTTTGATTTGCAGCTCTCGGTCTGCCATGTCGCCGTCGGTCTGAGTGTGTAACCGTGAGGTTTGATTTCAAGCCTTGGGGTTTTCGGGGTCTTGGGACCACTCACTTACCCTCCCTCTGGCAAGTTGAAATCGCACCCCTGGGCCAGTGGATGACCCTCATCCACACCCTCTGCACACCCACACACGCAAACACACAAACACACGGTTAAGCACTCACTCACATACACACTCAGAGAGAAAGGGTCGGGCTTGGCAGAGAAATCCCAGCGTTTTAGAGAGGGATCCCATTAAAAGTGCATGAGTGTGTCTGTCTAGGAATCAAGACACCCGCTCGGCTGCTCAGCCGATAGCTCTGTATGTGTGTGTGCGTGTGTTATTTATTCATGCACAGAGTTATTAGGCATCCTGTGGCAGGCATCACTCACTTCATGCTGGACACGCTGAGGAGATGTAGAAGGCTGAATGAAATCTGAGCGCTCTGCAGCTTTATTTCCAGGTTTGGACGGAAGTCTTCATCGTATCATTAACTCGACCTTTGACCCTGGATTAGACATGATCGTTACATCTTTATATTATATTCAAATCCCCAACAAAATAAATGATGCACCCATACGCAGCCTCAGAGGTGAGGGCGGCTTTTTCTAGCTCAACCTGAAATTCATTTCTTTTCACATGAAAAGAAGGTTCAAACACTGAACCAGCAGCACACACAGAGCCAGAGAAGTGGGCGAAGGGGTTGGAGAGGAAGAGGGAAAAGGTGAGATTAAGGAAAAAGAGAAGCAGTCTATACACTTCATACTGCAAGAGCCACTTTTTTAAATGGTGCGACATTTGGACCGCTGCTTGCGTCCTGCTCCTGCTCTCTACCCACCTGAAGTTGGATGAGGACACGATCACTTTGCTTTCAAAGTGAGAGTAAACATCATGTGCTTATTAACCCCGTAAAATGAATTCTGAAATTATGAAAGTGAAATTGTAAATGAGTTATTACTAAATTTCATAATTCACACGTCAGATTTTAAGTTTTTCAAATAAAGTGAGACCTTTATGCATCTATTATCATAAAACTAACCTGAAAACTGTAATAACTTACAATAGTGATGGAGCATATTTCTAAGATTTTTAATTTAGAAATATTTGAGTTAAATCTGCCTTAAAAATACAATTACTGAAGTCAGTTTTATCAAAAGATCACAAGAAACTTATTTAAAAGGCTCCAGGATGAAGGGATTTTGTCCTCACACGCTGAACGTTAAGGGTCAGGCAGAATAATAAAGCTTCCTTTTCTCTATTATCGTTAGGCAAATATCATATTTTCATGTGATCGAAAACTTACTGTCACACCAGCTCCATGAACAGTAGGAGCTTACTTACTCGCTTGTGTTCATATTTCCCAAAAAACTAAATACTACGTACGTTTCATTTACGTTCCTCTTTCAAACTGTCCTCGCGTCTTTTTAAAGTCGTAAAACGGACTAATTAAAAACCTTCACAGTAAAGAAACAGTGCAGGATTGTTTGTCTCACCCAGACATGTGGTCGTCTCCTGTCGCTCCTCCACAGTAAGCGGAGCGGTGTGATGCTCGGATCAGCAGCGGGCAGAGAGGAGCACTGCGGCACGCTGCTGCTGCTGCTGCCGCCGGGCCGCGGAGCCTCCTCCGGCCGGCAGGCGGCGCTGCTCGCACACAAACCTGGCGGGACACCGGGGCCACAGAGGGGCCGAAGCAGACCAGCAGGTCCACATAACAACAGACCCCCCACCCCCATAGAGAGGACAGAACTATCCTGAAAAACAAACATAGAGGCTGGAGAGAGTTTCATCTTCAGGTTATATTTGTTAATATTGATATTAATAATATTAATAATAAGTTAATATTCATATTCAGTTAATATTAATATTGATTGCTCGTACTTGCTTCTTTAAATGTTCCTAAAATGTGGATAATGCTCCTTATCAGTTTCTTATCACTTTTTCACCTTGTTTCTGCACTTAATTCATGTCTCATGTTCTCTTCTATTCTTCTCCGCTGCCTCTCCTTTTTCCCGTTCTCACCCTCACCTCTTCCTCTTTCTCACCTCTCCTTGTCTTTCTCCTCTCTTCCTCTCCTCTTCTCTCCTACTTCATGTCCTCTCCTTTTTTCTTTCCATTTCTTCTTTGACTTCTTTTCTCCTCCTGTCTCTCTACTCCCTCCTTTTTCATCTCCTTGCTTCCTCATCTTGTGTCCTCCCCTCTTCTGTCCTGTCCTTTTAACTTCTGTATCTGTCCTTGTCCTTTCCTCATCTCCTCATCTCCCCCTCTCCCTTCCTCACTCTTCATCACCTTCTTCCTCCTCTCATGCTTTCTTTTCTCCCCTTGCCTCCTTCCTCTCTCCATGTTTTTCTTAATTCCTTTCTTCCTTCCTTTTTTGATACATCTCCTTGTTCGTCACTCCCCTCTCTTCTCCATACATCCTCTCCTTGTTTCCTTTCCTCACATCTCCTTGTTTATCTCCTCTCCTTCTTCTCTTCTTCTTTACTTTTCTCTTTTCTCCAACTCTTTTCTCTTCTCCTTTAATTATATCTTGCTTTCTCTGCTCTCCTCATGTCTTTCCCCTTCTCATCTCTTCTCATTATCTTGTTTTATAACATCTCTTTGTTTTTTCTCTCCTCCTTCCTCTCCTCTGTCCTCACCTCTTCTTTCCCCCTTGCTCTCCTCTGCTCTCCTCTCCTTCGCCCTGGCGATGCTCCAAGGACGGATGGAGGGGGAGCATCTGGAGCGCGCTCAGTGGCGCTGACAGCTGTCACTTTGGCTGGTGCTAATGCAGACGGGCTAACCTGAAATGAGCAGGGACAGGCCTGAAGCTCAGCACGTCACTGACCGCCGCCTCCTCCTCCTCCTCCACGGGGAGAGGTAGCAGCAGAGTGCGTGGTGAGGGCTGAGGTGCAGGGTGCTGTGGTGGGTTGGGAGAGATAAGGCGGCGGATATAAGAGGGGTCAGCAGGGTCACAGTGTGGTTAGCACTGACAGCAGGGCTCTGAAAGTGATCCAGCAGCAGCGCTAACAGAGAGGCAGAAAACAAGATGGGGCAAGGAGGAGGAAAACGACAGAGGAAGGAGAGAGGATAAGGAGCAGTGATGGAGGAGGAGAGTTTGGGAACCATTAGAGCAATGGATCCCAGCCTTTTTGGCTCATTTTAATTGTTTTTGGATCATGAGGAGGTAAAAATCCTCCAATATTTCACAAGAAGAAGAAGAGGGGAAAAAAAAGGCAAAAAGTTTTTGTTTCTTAATTTTTTTCAGTGCTTAATTAATCATTTGTCAATGCTGTATGGATCTGTATTATGTCATTAATAATAAAATGAATTATTAAGAAATGATTAATAAAGGGTCAAGAGTTTCTCACTTAAGGCACAAATGTATAGCTACACATGTTAAAAAGCCATTAATGAAGGATCACAACTGAGTTTGCAGTTGTAAATGTTAAAAAGTTGTTAATAGATGTATTTTGGTTCTGCAGTGATTCTCAACAAATACTGACTTGGTAAAAATTATATTTTAGCATCCACTTGTTTGTTTTTAGGAGAAAATAAACACACATTTTGGAGTGTAAATTGGCCTGAGGCTGATCTTTAGTATATTTATTGTCACAGTAACCAATGAGGACAGGCTGACTGGACGGGACACTCCTCCCACCAACCTAAATGAGTTGTAAGACCACTTGACCAAAATTACTGAAAAAAGAGAAATAAACGAGAACAAGCCTAAACACAACAATTCCTGGATAATCATGAAATATCATTTCCAACAACATCCACTTTCACATAATTAAATGTTGAATAGCATCCAGTTTAAAAAAAAAAAACATTTAAATATGCACATTTGCAATTTACACTGGTCTAATGACCCGTTGGACAGATTTTCCTGACAGATCAAAGCTAAGAAGACAAAACAAGTGTGAAGAAGTGCACAAACACCAGCTGACCAGGCACCCAAAGGCTGCTCTTATTAAGACTTCTAACTGATCTATAAAGGACTGGTAAATAACTAACCATGAGAAACACTGAATGTGAGTATAACTTTGTTTTCCAGCGTCAGGAGAAGGATTTTTTTTACTGAAGTAAAAGTAGTAATGTCACTGTGTAGAAATACTCTGTAACTCTGTTACAAGTAATACATCAGCAATAATGATTTTTATGACATTACAAATTTATTATATCAATATTCATGAATACGTTCAACACTTCAATGCTGCAGCTGGAAAAGATGGCACTGTGTTTTCTCACCGACAGGTAGCCTGTCAATTTCACCTCGGGATCAATAAAGGTTTATCTTTATTGATAATAATACACTGTTCTTTGTTGATTATTTTTTGTATTATTATCTGGATCTGCAAAGTAACTAAAGTCATCATACAACTATAGTGGAGTAAAAAGTACAATATTTCCCTCTGACCTGTTGGGAAGCACTGCATTAGAGAGAGGAGAGGAGACGACAGAGAGACATCGAGGAAAAGCAGAGGAGAGGGAAGTGAAGGAGGAAAACAGTGGAGAAGTGAGGATGAGGAGAGGTGCGTCTCTAAAAGGAATGCTCATTATAACGCCTGGTGTCAGTCTTTGTCTTTCTCCCTGTATCTCTATGAATGTCTGATGGATGCTCACTTTTACTCTGTGTGTTTGTGTGTGTGTGAGCGTCCCACTCGGTGCATATCCACAGTGCGTGCTGATTCAGCTCGTTATCTGATGGAGCTGTAGACAGAATGAGTTTAAATCTCAGCATCGCCGCAAGCTCTCACACTGCTTCATCTACTGTTTGTCTCTCTCTCTCTCTCTCGCTCTCACACACACACACACACACCGTACATTGCACATACTGGGTAAGTGAGACATACAACAGATAATACAAAAGTAAGAAAGAGAAACATGTTATTTTAATGGCTTTAAAGTGTTTCCTGCAGAGAAAGTATCTGGACACCAATTACACCCGTGTGTGATATCTGCACATGCATTCCAAACCCATGGCTAATGCTAATCTAACAGCTTCCACTCCTCTGGTTTCTGACTTTCCACCAGTCTAGCTCACAGTCAGACAGAGTTGAGGTCAGGTTTCTGTGCAGGCCAGTCAAGTTCTTTCACATCAAACTGGGAAAACAATTTCTTACCAGAGCTGGTTTTGTGTATTTTGAAAAAGGTAAAGGGACAGACAGACAGACAAGTTTGAAGCACACAATCGTCTAAAATATCATGCAGAAGCTTTAAGAGCTCAGACCAAACTAGGAAAAACAGAGCCAAAGGTATGTGGACAGGGATGACTGCACACATTTGGCCATAGAGTGTATATCACTGCAGACAAAGGTGCACCTACAGTAACAGCAATATATCAAATTAACAGAAGACACTTTCAAACATATATGTATATATATAATGAAGCAACCATCAGTATACAGTGTTCCTGAAGAGAAGCTGAGTGCAGAGGACCTACCACAGGATTCATTTTGGTTTCCAAACTCAACTTCTGTATTGCTTGAAGAGCAAAAACACACAAGAATGAGTGAAGCTCCTGCCAGAGAAGGGCAAAAAATAACCAAATCAAATGGCCACAGATACTAAGCAACAACAATTCTAAATCACTCTCTTACATATAGAGAGGCAGAACCCTCCGTGAAGAAGGTTGCTTGGTGCTGGTGTCTCTGAGACTGGCATGAATGACGGTGAAAACAGCGTCAGAATGAGCACTCTGAGCTACAGTTGTGAAAATCGTCTTCTGCCACGCTGTAACGCAATGACATAAAACAGAAAAAAGCAGCAAATCCTCTAACTCAAAATTCTTAGCTATTAATTTTCAATTCTTCATCTCAGGAATAATTCAAATGATTAAAAATACAAGTGTGTAAGTGACCAGACAGCGAACACATCCGGCGGAGGTTTTACAGGGTAATGACTCTCATTTAGGGATTACCCCAAAGTAAAAACTGGCAAATTTTTCAACCATCCCCTCGTGGTAATTTGATCTGAGGGCCTGGTGAGCCTGTATTGATGTAATAATCAGGATAATCTGCCTGTAATAGCTGGATTACAGCAGGTTAGGGAGACTGCACTCTTTAGTGGAGCCCTCCTCCGGATCTAAACTCTAATTCATTAATCAACTAATGCTCATTCAAGGCCCGCTTAGAGACACAGAGGGACTCAGAGAGAGGGAGCTTCAACCCGCTGCTGGGTCTGTCATTACACAGACAGGCGCTGTTCAAGGCCTTTTTCAAGGGTAATGCTGGTGTTTGACAATATTTTCCTTACTGTCAACAAATCCCATGAATACTTTGACCAATATATATATATCAATATATAGTTTCATTTTTAAAGAATTAAGAAGGCTCAGTAATTTCCTAAAACAGCTGAACACAGCTTTTTAGAAAATGTTAAACAGGAGGAAACACATTGGTTTGGTACTATTTTCATCTGCGGATTAATCCAGTTGGTGCAGCAGGAGTGTGTCTGTGCAGTCTGCTTGTTATTACTATTCATTTATTAATTGATTGTTTTGGTCTTTTTGTGGAATTTATTGATAGTAAGAAAACATTTGAATATCACCAGATCAATTTAAAATTCAATTTTGTGTCAAAATCAATTCATTTCACTGAAATCAGCAGGTTGGCTCACAGTGGGAAAGTAACTATAAGCAAATTTCTCCCGTCAAGTTCAGCTATGGAGAAATTTCACTCACAAATTTGCCGAATTGACCAATAGGGAATGAAAATCGCAGTGCATTCTGGGACGGCAGTGCCATTTTTGGAGGCTAGCATGCTAGTTGTCATCTTCAGTCATTAATCATCAGAAATGTACAAACAACACACAAAAGACAAATGCCAATTTAGTTACATGCTTTCAGGGTTAGGGTTAACTAATGCTATGCTAAGTGAATGCTAACAAAATGTTTACGTACAATAATGTTTACAGACCCTGGCAAAGTGATTGAAGTTTAACTAAGTTCGACCAAGCTGGGTTGAGACTACCTGGGTAGATGGTTGATATCCTCCAATAATGGCTGATTTACTGTTGATGACGTCACATTTCCTACTGTATAATAAAACATAAGCGTGACAAAGTGCAATGGAGACAGATTCAATCATGACGTAGGCCATCATGAAGCATGTGACTTAAAACATTCTGGCAGACGAAAACATCAGATCTGTGTGGAGACCATAACTTTCCTCACAGTAAGACATTGAACTCACATATGTCTTTCAAGTTTATTACATTTTTCTACAGGATTGACTGCTGCTCTTTTAACTTCTTTAACTTCCTCTTCCTCTACAATGGTATAATGGCCTCTCAATGAACCAGTTTCTAATATTTGAGTAGCAGTAGTGGATTGAAACATGGGTAAATCAGCATTTTTTTTTTTTTTTTTGTAAATCTTCTGAAACTCGTGTTAGAATTTGGATTGCATTTGGATGGAAGCTGGACTGCAGTTTCACTGGGCCCTATGTGTCGCAACAAGCTGATACAGTGAACATACATACTGTGGAGAAGTGATGCTCTTACTGTGAAACTACGAAGGCCTCCCAAGGTCGGAGAGTAGTTTACTTTAGAGTATTAGAAATGTAATATAAGTATAGAAAAGTCATTACAAGAGCACTTTTACTTTTTGTGCTTAGTTTAAAGTATGTCTGATGTTTTCTTTTAAAAATTGTACTTCTAAATAGATGGCATTAAATTCTACTTAAATGTATTAAAATTAATATACTGATTCTGCAGTACTTAAAGTGGTATTTTAAAATACTTATAAAAAGTATATAAAAGTGAAAAGCGAGTATAAAAAGTAATAAAGTGTACTTCTGAAAAGTAGACTTATTTTCAAGTCTTTTGTGTGACACTGCATGCTTAATTAAAGTATATTTCCAACACATTGGTGATAAAATACAATTGTACTGCAAGTGTGTTTGAATGCTCATGAATCAGCACACTTAAAGTTATGCCAGTTCAGCCACTATTCACACTTCAAGTATTACTCAAGTGGTACTCAAGGACTACTTGAGTCCACTTAAGTATACTTAAAGGTGACAAAAATAGCACAAAGTGTACTGAGCACATTCTTCAAAAAGCAAATTCAAGTAGAATATTTTGTCACCTGGGTAAGAAGAACGTGAAGGAGAAAACCACGATCATATCTGCAGGCTGTGTGTCAGGATGGATGCTGGTGGTCATGACAATGAATCTCATTCTCACAATAACCAAACACACTGAGTCTGTGACTTTCCTCCTCCTCCTCCTCCTTCTCCTCCTCCCCCTCGTGCAGCCACCGTCCCCTCTGTGGGGCCACAGGTCCGGTGTGAAAAGCACGCAAACATTTAAATATTTCAGGCAGTACTCTGGCTCACCAACCAAGCACCAACAACCAGCTGACACACACACACACACACACACACACACACGCACACACACACACACACACACACAGGGAATTCCCCCTTGTTCAAGCTGTCAAGCAACGATTTGTCCTCCCTTTTTTTTCCAGAGCAGTGATGATGGGAAGAGGAAGACGGGTGAGAAAGAGAGAAAAAAAAGGGAGACACGAGGAGTGAGTTTCCCTTTTTATGTGACAAATAAAGAAATCAATAAATCATTGTGGGCCTTTGACAGGTTGTGGTGAGGAGGGGCCGTCCGTTCCTCATGGACTATTTATGAAGCTGTCGCCATCTCTCTCTTTCTCTGTGTGTGTGTGTGGGTGTGTGTGTGTGGAAGTGTATTTCTCATGTTGTAGGGACATACATCTGTTTACACTGTCCCATTGTGGGGACCCGGCTTCGTTATAGGGACAAAACTCAAAGTCCTCATCATGTGAATCATCAGTTTCAGGGTCAAGACTTGGATTAAGGTTAAGGTTAGTGTGAGGGTCAGGGTCAGGCAAGTAGTGGTTATGGTTATGATTGGGGTAATGAATGAAGGAAATGAATGGATGTCTATGTAATGTCCCCCAAAGTGATGGAATCACGGCTGTGTGTGTGTGTGTGTGTGGTGGACCTGACTGCATCTGTTTAACTGTCTTTGTCACTTAGTTTCTTTCTTTCTTATTAAATGAGCTTATTTATATACTACATGTATATGAAGTGTTTTTCAGGGTAAAATAAACACAGCAGGGTTAAAAGACTCTTTTCATTGCTGCCGCTCTTTCCTTTCCTTTCTTCCCAGTTCATTCCTTTCTGCCTTGTTTTGTTTCCTTCATTCTTTTCTTTCTATCCTTCCTTCCCCCTTTCCTTTCTCTCCTTCCCCAGTTCCTCTACTTCTCTTCCTTTCCCCTTTTTATTTTCCTTTCCCTTCTCCCTTGTTTCCTTTCCTTCGTTCTTTCCTTTCTTTTATCTTCTTGCTTTCCTTTCATTTTCCTCTTTCCCTATGTCTGTTCCTTTCTTTTTCCTTCTTTATTCTTACTTTCCTTCCTCTCCTCATTTCCTTTCTTTCCAATCATTTCCTCATTGCTTCATTCCTCTGCTCATTCTTTCCCTTTCCTATCTTCTTCACATCTATATATTCCTTTCTTTTCCCTTTCCTTTACTTCCTTCACTCCTTCTTGTCCTTTGCTTTTCTTCCTTCTTTCCTTGAATTTCCATCCTCCTTGTGTACCTTACTTTTCTTCCCTGTTTCCTTCTGTTCATTCTTTCCTCTTCTTTTTACTTTTATCCTTTCCTTCCTACCTTCCTCCTTATATGTTGTACATTATTTCATTTAATTTCCTTGCCTTCCATTCTTTCCTGTCTTTTTTCCTGTCTTCCAAACGTAATTTCCTCAAATACCATGAACCCCTTCCTGCCTGTTACAGACCCCACTGTCACATTTTCTCCTGCCCTTCCTTGAAGGTCTCCCTCTCCGACATCCTGCACATAAAAACACACACATTCCTTTAGATGCTATATGATGCTCTACAGAGCGTCACTCAGTCCCAGAGCAGTAGAGGTTGACAGGGACAGCCATGTCCTGCTGAGGACACGAGGATGACAGAACAATGAGACATCTTCAGGTTGTTTTATTCCCTTCAGACTCTCTCTTTTACTCACCTTCAGTCTGTCCTCTCCCCCAAAAGTGATCGTCACTCCCACCCATTTATACGTATAGTCTAATTTCTTTTTACGCACCCCTTTTTTTTCTGTCTCTGTCCCTGTCCATCCATCCCCTCTCTGTCCCCCCTCTGTCTATCTGTCCCCTGCTTTCAGAGCCTCTCTGAGCGCTGGCAGCCTGTCGATGAGAAGCATTGGTTGGCGGCCGGCGCAGTCGATGACCCTGACAGTGTGCAGTTATCGTTCTAATTAAGATGCCACACTTGAGTTAAACCGCAGCATTAGGATTTGATGGGGAATTGATCAGGGTGTCAGAGGCGGAGTGAGACAGAGAGAGAGATGGGGAGGGGGAGATATGGTGGGAGAGGAAGAGAGGGTGAAAGGGGTTGCCATAATGGGCATTTGGAGCGAGGGAGGGTAATAATCAGGAACAGCAGAAAACAAAGACAGAGAAAAAAACTTGAGTGGGACAGAGAGAACCAGCTCTTACCACGTCTGTCAGGTTTATCATTATGAATGTGTTTGTGTGTGCATACGTGCAAAAACTACCATTTCAGAAAACAAAATGAACAGTCAGACATGCCATCTGGGTAACTACAATATAATAACTACTATCACAAGATCTTGTCTTGGCCTGCTTTGCTTTTACACCACAACCAAACCACACCAGGGTCTGATCCAGCCTGCTGGAAAAGATGGGTCTTGGTCCAGCTGTTTAGTCACAACAGTTTGATTAAAGCAACTTTTAAGACTCACCTAAAATAAATGAACCAAACAGGCAAATTCACCAGAGTTCATATGGACCGCATTTCCAAAACAAATTAACACTGAAAACAAATGTGTCTGTTGTGTGACTTTTTACTGTGAAATATTTGTGTGTTTGTAATGTTTTTCACTTCCCTTTAGCTGGATTTTCTTGTCTTTTAGAGAAATATTTTAAAACCAATTCCTCAGAATTCCTCTTTAATGAAAAGATAAATCTTGATTGTAAAGAACAAAATTCGAGCACTGTATTCATTCCTTCTTAGTCACTAATGAGTCAGGTTTGATCCTCCATAATGCTCTCGGTGACGGAGCTTCCTGCACGTTTGTGGAGATGAGGAGCAGCAGGCCGAAGGTTAAGATAATCCTTGATTCCACTTGTTCACCACATCAATATCCTCAATGACGGGAGTGTGTGTACGTGGGAGTGTGTTTGCATCCTCTGCACATTAGCCTGACACTGAAAGCTTTGACAGTTTCTTATTGCTTCTGTCTCTTGGGGTTTCACCCAAAGCACACACACGCTTAAATGACGGAGCTGCTGCTTCAAACAGAACATCAACAATAAGCACATTCACTCAAACTGTTTGCAAGCACTTGAAACAACCCAAGTAAACAAAACACCCTGCTGCACCGGTGGGCTGTTTCACATTAGAAAACCATGAGTGTATGATTACATGCACTAGAACAGCTGTGCGTCTGGGTGCATATATGTGCTGAAGATAAATATGAATGAGCAGAAGATAGGCTTCATGCATTAAGTGGGTGCGGCGATGCATATTCACTCAGCTCACTGCACACATTCACATGCATTTTAGACACATTCTCACATAGGACGTTATCAACAACCCCGCACGCACAACACAGCGGGCTCTCCGGCCATCAGAAGAGGGACCGGCTGAGGGTCGAATTAGAGCTCGGCTGAGAAGTTCTGCCCCTGCGTGAGTTGCGTGTCATTGACATTAGTGTTTGGAAGAATTATTCAGGTCTTTACTTAAAGTAAAACACTAAATATCAGACTGTTTAGTATTAAGAGGCCAGAAAACAAAATTTTACTTGAGAAAAAGTGCAGAAGTTCAAGTCGATGTTCTTTTATTGTCGTGTACACACCAGTTACAGTGATGGAGTCGTTAGCTGAAGCACTATTAGCCAAAATTTGTCGACATGAGTGGGAGTGGACATGTTCCTAGCTAGCTAGCCAAAAAATGTAGCCAGAAAAATGGTAATTGAGATTGAGATCGAAGCAGCTGTGAGGTCAAAGCAGATGTGCAGGTTTTAAACTGGCTCGCTTCATCTTCAACTTCAGCATCAACTGAAAAGGACAAATAAAATGCTGACTACTGATTGGTCAAGGAAAAATAAGACAAAATAACACCTCCCAAACTCAGGATGGCAAAAAAACCAAACCAAAAGTAAAATGAAATCACAAATAAATCTTGATTATCAAACTACCTTAAAGCCACAATGTTTCGAACTTGAAAATGTTGAGGACGTATGATTGGAATGAAAGTAATATAATTTAACAAACTTTATCTTTATTTCCAGGTCCAATGTTTGGTTTACTTTCTTGTTGTTCATGAGTCATGTGATGACATGACACAAATGTGCTCGAAAGGTTCAGGAAAGCTAAGTAAGTGATCCTTGAGTTTAGAATTCCTTTTATGACAGTCAAGATCTTTTGGTTTTAGGTGGTTTTTGATAAAAACGCGACATTTAAAGATGTCACTGTTGGATCTGAAAATTATTGAAAGGTATTGTTGCTAATTTCAAATGAATCAATAATGAAAATAAGTGTTTGTTGCCAAGGTATCGGTACTTTTCAGAAAGAAAATCATGTCATTCAGCTACATCTACCCTTTGGCCTTGGCTGTATTATCATGCAGCCGGGTGTGTGTGGGTGTGTGCATGTGTGTTCACTTGTGTTTGTGTCAGGTCTGGTCAATCAGAGTCCTTTCAGGCAGCTGTTAGCAGCAGGACAGCACTCTGAGTTCAGCCGTGTGTCAGGTGTCAGTCAGGCTTCCTGTCAGTGTTGATGACGAGTTTGTCCCTCAGGTTTTTATGTCACTGTGTCCTTCTTCCACTCAGACAGCAGACTTATCAGGACAGACATAAGGTAAACCTCCCAACATGACCGTCCAGTCCAGATGTTCACCATGAGCATCTTTCATCTCTCAGCTTTTGAAATGAATTCACTAACAGACAGGAGAGCTATTTCAGAGATCTCTTTACCAAAAAGGTGATTAGACAAGTATCAAAAATGTTGTCAACCACACTAAAGTTCATCAGGTTAAATAAATTCACCTTTTTTGTCCATTATTGGCAGAGCTACTAATAACGTGATTGATTTTTGTAAATATCAGCTTCAACTCATTTGAAGAGAAATTCAAGCTGCAAGTGCAACTGGAAAGAAGAAACACAATTTCCTGCTCCGCAAGAACAAAAGTTATGACAACTGAATATGCTGCTGAGTGTGAATACAACTGGTGTGTGACGACCTACAACTGGAGATCACTGAGCTGCAAAGCAATGACCAACGACTGTGAGCAGTTCCTTTCAAATCTGATTCATGATGAAGACTCAGTTCGGCTTAAGACTGACTGACCCAAACCTGGAAAACCAGCTGCCAGTACCATCATCATCACTACTGTCTGACACCAGGTGCCTTACAAAAGAGAAGCAGTTCCCATCATTGCAGAGGTTAGTGTGATTTTGCCAGGGGCCAAGGCCACCCTGATATAATTGCTGCCCCCCCAAGTGGAGCCCCCCCCTCCCCATTGCATATGCATAATAAGCTTATCAGGTGCTGCCCAATCACCAGTAGGGAATCATTGAGAAATCAGATTCATAAAAAAAGGTGACGTCTGAAAGCATTCTATGTATGAGTATGTGGAGCATCTCCAGGCCAGGATCAAACTGATCGACTGAAACATACAGGAGATACATAAAGGAGACATACTCAATGGAACAAACCCCTTTGAATGATCATTATATAAGAAAAAAAAGGTTCGGCAGCAATGTGACCCCTCATCTTGTCTTACAAGGCTGTTATAACCAACCTGACAACGAAATGTCGTTTAAATCGAAAATGTTCTCAGTAACATTTAAGACCCTCAAGGCTATTCCATCCATTGATTACCACTGATGGCGATCATTTACATAAGTATGGGAATGTTCAAGGTTAGTTCATGCTAAAATGATTTTCTGAGACCGTTTCAGGTAATCTTCAAAAATAATGCATTTCCTATATAATATCAAGGTCCATGCATGCCCATCTCCATGCTCTCCTTCTCTCTCTCTCTGACGAGGAAGGAGAAGAGCTATCGACTAACCATCAAATCTCCTATCTGCACGGTAGGCCATTTCTCCTTGTCTCAGCACTCCACACCTCCTCCATTATAGCTTACAATCTCATCTGAACAGGCAAATGACTGTATGTGGCATACAGAGCAAGGGAGAGGGGGAGAGATGGAATGAAAGGAAGGAGGGGAGGCAGAGAATGACCAACACGATCATAGCATGGTTTTAATAACATCCACCTGCCTGACAGGAGAATGGTCTGCATGAGATGGATAACGAACAGGGGTGTGTGTTTGTCCCTCTGTATGATGATTCAATACATATGTAGACACATTCTGACACCAAAACAACAAATGTTTATGTAATGTTATAACATGCTGTAAAGCAAAGCTTATCTGGTGCTATTCAGCAGTGATTTAAAGGAAAATATCTGGTGTTATACTGTATTTATTATCAACATGTTACGGTGTCACATGTTACTCAAACAGGAGGAAATGATGCATATTATTTTGGGACTATTTTCAGCAGCGGATTAATAGACACTGGAGATACTACAGTGTGTGTGTTGGTGTATGTCGCCTTGTGCAACAGTGTGGCTCAGTGATGTGAATAGAATATCATCAGCCTGCCCTGTTATTATTAGTCCTGCTCA
Source organism: Chelmon rostratus (assembly GCF_017976325.1). Taxonomy (NCBI): domain Eukaryota; kingdom Metazoa; phylum Chordata; class Actinopteri; order Chaetodontiformes; family Chaetodontidae; genus Chelmon; species Chelmon rostratus. The sequence continues at coordinate 4,501,291 of NC_055661.1, forward strand.
GATTTGATGAATTAAAGTGTTTCCTTATTTTTCCTTATTTTTTAGTTCAAACGTTGACTCAAAATAACCCAGAAACGATGTCTACTGCCATTCACACAACAGGGCCAGAGTATATCAGGCAGAAAAGGGAGACGGGTTAATGGGCAGTTAACCGTAATGTCCATTTACTTTCAGTCAGACTCAGAGACAAGCACTTGAAAAGATTCAGGTAAACATGAGTCCTTGTTTCCCAGAATCCTGACAATAGTGGTGGTGAGCGCAAAGTTAGCACCACCCATAAAGTCACACTGGCAACATTTATGGGATATCTGGCAGGTTGAAATATGCTGCCATTCTCCTCAAACAGAATGTAAAGATGTAAATGTAGCAGCAGTGTACAGGGACAGTGATACACTGGGTGACTTTTTGGCGAAGTTGAAATGTTTTGCTGAAAAGCTGCTGACTGGGTATTATCATGGTTCCACTGTCAGTGTCATCCGTCTTAACTGAGCAGACTCAATGATACTAAATTGATGCACGTGATGTAAACAGCTCATGGATTCATTTATATCCCTCAGTCAGGGTAAGTTAGGAGCCAGGGGGCGTTTGAAGTAGTGTTAGCTGCTCAGGGTGGCGTCACTCGCCTCAGGTTGACTGTATTGCCAGTTGGTATGGGTTATGAGACCACTGGATATCCTCCAGGTTGTGAATGACATTTCTGCAGCGAGGAGCAGGTTTGTGATTGGGGACTGTGGCTAGCTGCTTTTTGACACCGGTACTGATTTTTGATTTCACACAGAATCTGGTTCAGAGGTTGTCTATCAGTACTTCTGTATTAGTTTTCAGATACGTAGCAGTTACTGGGCGAGGTGCTGCACTGGTCAAAACGATCAAGTACAGTGAGAAGATGAAATGTGATCCAGAAGTCCAGTTTTAGTATATATAGTAATGACTTTTTCATGAGACACCAAAACACTGCACCGCAGTTAATAATACAATGAGCTGTGACAGGTTAAATCATATTATCCTCCATCTCAACGATCATGAAGTAAATAGTAGAAATACATTCTACTTAATATTTCTTTTCCCCTCCACCCACATCTGCCACATGTCTGAAGGAAAAAAAAAAACAAACACAAAGATGACACAGTATAACTTTCCAGTAGCTTGCAGCTGCACCACGGCCACTGACGGAGGCCGAGATGCTACACAAACATGTTACACACACTCACTGCAGTGCTGCCACACACACACGCTGTGAGGAATCTCAAGCTGTTGTGAAGTACCCTTCTTCCAGTGTGAGTCACGTTTTTGTTTTTGTTTGAAGTAAGTTATTACACTTTCAATCGATTATTAAATTTGACAGTATGGCTTTAGTGTGGGTCATTCAAAATCTCAACACCTCTAATAACTATGCAACCTGAATTCCCATCAACGTCATCACTTCCTCAGCACAAGCCGCTCCTCTTGGTGGGGGGCTAACCACTGCTGCCCCCCTCTCACTCCCTCTCGGCTGAGCATTGATCGTCAGTGACAGTGACGTCTCCACCGCGCTCTCAGACAGCACCGTGCTGTCCTGGCTGCTGTCCACCCAGGATCTCTCCTGACCCCGCTGTCATCAGTACCTGCCGGTTACCGTGACAACTACATCCCGAGCAGTTATTGGTCCTGCCTGCTCCGACTCACTTTCTGTTGGCAGCCATAACTCCTGGCAAATGAGGCTTATGATCCCTTGCCTCCTACGCCCTTTATGGGTGCTTGGGGAGACAATGGGGCGATGCAGACCCTCCTCCCCCTGTTTCTCTCTCAACTGTATTTCTCTTCACCCGCCAACCTCCCCCCGCCTTCACTCACACATATATATTTGGCTGAAAGTGGTCCATCACCCCCCGCCCCACCACTCTCTGCTGCTCAGTGATGGATGGAGAGGCGGAGGAATTAACCTTGGCTTTATGGGGACTCCTCTGCCACTCTCCACTCTGTCTGAGATCCCTGTTTGCCTCTCTGACTCTTCTCTCTTGATTGTTCTGTGTGGGTGTGTGTGAAGGGTTCCTCTTAGTGAATGGCCCATGATCAGGGCAAATGATGCATATTGAGAATTGCTTTCAAATGAGGAGCGATTTGTCTCTTCTCAACTGGAGGCAGTTAGTCAAACAAAGAGGGCAGGAGCCATGGCGACAAGTCTCAAATATATGTTTGACATGAGATGACAGCGAACAAATGTGATAGATATTGCAAACATACAACTTTGGTCATGTTTTTTTTTTTTTTTTTATCATTCATCTCAACAATAATAAGGCTGAGTCCAAAATCACTCATTCACTATCCCGTAGATACAAACAGGGGACACACTGAAACTTCTGAATGAATGGGTGGATATGCAGATCTATAGCCTAACACCTTTGGGAAGTTTGGGATCAGCATATCAGTGGGCTTTGACCTTCTAACCTGTTGGATTCATTAAAAAAAAACTTGTTGATTTGCCCATTGGTTCATTTAGGCTGGGGGGAAAGCTGTGGACTACAAAGCTGGACTGACATCGCCTGCAGAGGAGGGTCTCAGCCTCAGCCTTTAGTTTGTGGCGTGAAAGCAAAACAGACCAACCTCAGGATTTTGGGATAGTAATGTTTTGAATTTAGCATGAATTCAAAAGCTAAACCACTATGAAATCTGATTAAATCTGTCTGCTTAAGCAATGCAGTTATGCAAGCTCATTTGGTAAAAATCATAACACAAAAACATGCCACCACTTGAGTGTAGTGATTTTTCCTGATAGATCAGAAAGCAAAATAAAGTTGAATTGATGTTGTACTCCATGTAGGTTAGCAGGTCCTCATAAACAAGTGAAATGAGTGAACGCCCAGCGACTGTCTCCCCTGCTTTTATCCTATTTCTACCAAGAAGTCTTCTAAATTAAACAACAAAATATGTTCATGGTCCTTACACTCTATGCACTGTGTAACGACTGCCCTATCTACAGGACAACGTCATGTACTCAGGGGACCTTCTCCATCATGGTTACAATACGTTGTAACCATTTATTGTAGCACTTTGTTAAGGTCAGAGGACGATTGAGGACATGCCTTAAAAAACCAGCTGACTCATAGTTGATCAGTTGGTTGTGAGCACAGGCTGCAGAAACTTGCAGAGCGGCTGATGCACACAACTTAAATAACAACAAATGGAGAAGCCGTATGACGAAATAAATAAGGAATCTTGTGAAGACATAGCTTGTTTTCATCCCAGTTTCAAAAAGAGAAATATTAGAAATGCATCAAACCGTGAACCCTGTATTGCATATTGCATAAAACACTTGGGCTACTATTGCTGCACACCAAGGTCATGAATTTTACACTTTGTGTAAAAAGGCAGAAAATAAGACAGTATTTTCAGACACAGCAACAACCACATTTGGTATTTTGTGTTTTTCCTTGGAAGTCTAATCAAAAGACAACCATGTTTCCACCCAGCAGTCACCCTCCACCCTTTTTCCAATGTTCACCTTTTCACACACAATACACACGTCCAAACAATATATTGTGAGTTTGGTTTCATCACTGAAGGCGTCGCGTATCACTACCTACAACATGATTGCACTCCTGTATCAGCGGCTGTATCAATCCAATAACCTCATACAGGCAGAGCGATCATCACTGCTGTACACGCCTATAAAACCACCAGAGTGACATGTCACATAAAGCCACCGACCTCGCTCTTAACCCCTCTCTTTCACCCCAGCCGATCCTCTCGCCACCCCCTCACCCCCAGCTAATTCCAGGTAGTGATAGTGGAGTGGAAGGGGGCACAGAGGGGAGAGTGACAGGGGCACGAGGGTGAGGGAGGAGGGGGTGATGGAGGTTAATAGTCCGTCTCTCTTTACTGGCCGTAAAGGGTCCAGACAGTCTGTTAGTGCTTTAGTGCCAGGTCAATCGTACATGTCCCTTTGTATTAAAGCTCAGAGTTGACAGACAGCAGGAGAAGCAGGATGAGGGGGAGCTGAGGGGGGAGACGGCGCAGGAGGTATGGCTGTTTACAGCTACAGGAAGGTAGAACAAACAGCTGAGGCGACAAGGTGACCAGGATCAGAGTCCAGTACGAACATGTAAGTACTGGTAAGACTCAAGTTGTACAGAAGTAGCTAGGGACAACAGTTGGATCCTTACTACTTGAGTTTATGTAAATGTGTGTGTTATGTAAGAATCATCCAGTTTACCAATTTTTACAAGTTTCTGTAGAAAATATGTGGATATTTCCAGTATTCATGCGGAAATATTCCGTTTTTTTCACCCAATTTCAGACTAAATATTTGTATTTATTTTAAAGGAGCTCATGGGTTTCTTGCAGATGTTGCCCCCACAAACCCAAAAGAAGAATAAGACCCTCTGACAGCTAGCACACCTCAGGAAATACTTTTGGTAATAAAATGAAAAGTGAAAAATGACAAAAAAAGGGATTTTTTTCAAATGGACTCCAGATTTCTCTTAAAAAGAAAAACACTGTGCTTCCTACTATTCAGCCATTACTCTGCTGTATTTTTAGTGTAGCATAACATTCATTTTGCAGAGAAACTCGCTTGAGTTGTGTATTCCATTAAAGTGAAGGTCTTTTCATTTTCTTTTATTTTTTGTCATTTAAAATGTCATGTCATATCAAAAATAATGCAGCTGAAACTTTGGACTCACCTGCAAAATCTTCTGCTTGACAAGAAGCTTCAAAATCTGACACACTGGAGTCCACTGCAGAACACTGTTCCATTCACAAGTTCCCAGATCTACAAAACACACAATAAGTAACGTTCTGGATGTTCAGGCATGTTGGGAAATTGTAATCTCATCTTCTCTCTTGACATTAAAAATAGTACTGATCAGCAGCCAGTTGTTTTTACATTATACCTCATCATCATAATAGCTAGTGCATCAATATCCCAACAATTAGTGTGTCAGTGGCAGAAAACCAAAACACCCACCTCTCTTATTAACTGCATACAACTATAAATCTAAATATTTTTCTGACTCAACAACAAATACATAAGTCTGTGAAGTCTACACTCGATGTTTATAGATGCCGTCTCAGTGCAGTTTGTATCATACGCAGATGCATTAAATGACATACTGTATGTGGCATGCAAAAAAAATTGGATTTTGCTCACATTGCTCTCACATCATAAAAACAGATATGTCAGCGTTCAGGTCTGCCTTGTGATGGGAACTGTGCATAACTTGGACACACTCCAGACAGCGAGGGAGAGCGGGAAAAACTACTGCAGGGACAAAATTAGATAAATGCACGACAGCCACTTTCAGGGTGCATAAAAATTCAGTGACATAAATTTAACAGCACACCTCAGATTACATGTTAATATGAAATGACAGCATCAGGCTTTGAGCTCTCACTCCTCTGGATACTATACATACATTATATAGGTATATGTAATCTTTGGTCATGAACAGGTGCATTTACAAACATGCATGATTTTGGACATTTGCAAACAAACTGTTAATTTTGAGTTGTCTGAAACTGAAATAAACACATCAAGTTATGCCTACAGACACTCAAGCTTTCTGATCCTTTCATCTTCAGATTTGCACTGAAATTGGACTTCACCTCAAAAAATGGTACATCACAAGGAATAGATACCCTATCTCTAAGATAGTCTGTTCAGGTATCGTAACTCAAAGTGTTTATACAGTGTCAATGCAACGGACGACACAAAGGAAAACATTGCATGCTTAGATCAAAGTTGTCACCTCATAGAATTTTCTTTATCAAGAAATTGGTATGTTGTAAGTAAATACCAACTCCTGCTCCGACCAGTAGAGACTAGTCAATCACTCTTTAGTTGCCAACCATAACAATGTAAGGAAGCTTACTTTTAAACAAGGCTAGGAGTCTGCAGCCATGTTAGCAGCTCAGTGAGGCTGTACAACAGTTCTTTGAGCTCAGTGCAACCGTCAGCATGTTCACATGCTCACAACGCAGGTCCTGTATAATGTTGACCATGTTCACCATTTTAGTTTGGGGGCTAGCATGCTAACATTTGCTAATTAGCACTAAACACAAGTACAGCTAAGGCGGGTGGAATGTGATTAGTTAGTGTTGCAGGTATTTGATCAAAGTATTGGACAAATTAAAATTTCGACATGATGATGACCCTGAAGGCGATTACCAAAGTTATTACACATCATCCTTAAAGTAGGACATTTATGACTGTACTAAATTTTGCGCCAATCCATCAAGTAGATGTGGAACATTTACTTTCAGGCAGTGGAAGGGGACAGAAAGAAAAAGAAAGCAAGGTTCAGGGAAGTTTAGACTTAGTTGAGAGTCCTTCACCTGCTTTACAACCTGCCTTGCTGCCTGCATTTTTGTATGTGTATGTGTGTGTTTTTTGCATGCCAGGCTTCCTGCCTACTTCCTACATTTGATTCGACCTCAGAAATGGCTGAATATGGCCGTCAGATGTCACTGGAAACACACAAACAGTGACACATGTTGGAAAGTTCATGCTGGCCCATCGCACTGACTGTATGCATGTATGACAGTGAGAGAAAGTGAATGCTTTGTGCACGGCTGTGATTGTTTCAGAGAAACTCGGGTCCTGCTACATGATCAGGTGTGGCGGCGGGAGTTTGTCTGTCTTCCCATCAGCCTGTTACCGTGACGATAGGAACTGAGCTCTGTCCCCTTTTAGTGTCAGTCCCAGCAACGTCCATGTCATGTCAGCCCAAACCAATGGCATAAGTGTGTGTGTTTGTGTTTTGTGGGGAGCAGCTGAGTGGCCCTGGCAGTCTGTCCGTTAGGATCAGTCGTTCCTGTCTGACCTGCTGACCCCTATACAAACACACGCACACACACACACACACACACACACACACACACACACACACACACGCACACACACACATGCACACACACAAACACACGCACACACACACAGGGTTTTTGTACTTTACTCAGCTGTACAGTAGAAATAAGAGGAGACATTGATTTTTCTTGATAATATTAATAATAATAATACATTTTCTTCATAGAGCACTTTTTAAGAGCTTCAATGAAAAAATTAACAAGTCAATATCCAACATCTGCAAGTAGCAGATCTCTGGATATACTGAAGTTTATTTAGCACTTTAGTTGGTCTTCCATAAAGAATGCTATTGCAGTAGTTGTGACTGGATGTGTAGGTGCATGGATGAGAGACGGGTAAAAACAAGATAGGATGATGTTTTCTGATCTGATGCCACAACAGTTACAGTTTGGTTTGGTTTTAACAAAACAACTTGTTTTATTAATCACTTGACTCAGGAACAAGCAACTGTATCAGGGTGGAACTGACCCCCCCGGAAGCACCCCTGGCCATACTAACTTAATTGACACATACATCACACTAACCTCTGCGATGGCTGGAACTGCTTCTCTTTGGCGAGGCGTCTGATGTCAGATGGTAGCGATAATGATGATGCTTTGTTTACTGTTCATGTCCTAAAAAAAAACTTGTATAATTGTTAGATAGCTAGCTTAACTCTTAACTCTCAGTGTGACTAAACTACGAATATGCATAGTTATTATACTTCTGGTAACTTCCAGTTACCAGACAGCTTCAGTTACTTTACCACCTGGACTGGAGTAGAGCACAGCATAATTTGCATGTAGGTCAGGAATACTAAAACAGATAGCAGTGATATTTGGGATAAGGCCAGGGAATAAGCATTCTGGATATGAGGTGTACAGAATGTATGTATAATATGTGGAGTTCCCCTAGAAAATGACGAATGCAAGTGGGGCCAAATTTACTTAAGTTCAGTTTGAGAACATTTGCTTCTTGTATCTATGATTTAATTACGAGAAAGCATGGAGTGAGTTGCAGTGACGCGTGGATATGTAGAGATATAGAACTGGATATCATCTGCATAGAAGTGGAGGCGATAAAGGTGGATGACATTACAGAGGTGGAGAGTGGAGAGGATGAATAGGAGAGGGCCGAGCACTGAGCTCATTTTTAACCGTGCGTGAGATATCGTGAGAGAAGCCTTGCTCTATGACACCGGCCAAGGAAGGACTGTTACACTCTCTCACACACACACACCCACACACACGTAGCGTTGTGGCAGACAGGAAGACGAGACAGTTTCCAAGATGTGGGGGGAGGGAGGAACTGCTCTGCTATTTCCTGTGTCTGAGGAGGAGCATTAGACCCAAGACAATGTCACAGCCAATCACCTTCAACACTGTCACATGACCCCTCGCAGTTGGCCGTCTCGTCATCCTTCCTCCCTCCTAAGCCCTTCTGACAAGCCCCCATCTGAAGGACTCCACTTGCCCAAACACACCTTCCTCCCCTCTCTTCTCTCCCTTTTTTATTTTTCCTCTCTTCTGTCCTCCTCCTTCCTCCCTCCATCTCTCCTCTTCATGTCCAACGCCAGCGCATTGATCTCTGTCAGTATTGAATGTCAGAGACACGTTCAAAGATGCTTTTCGTTCCCCATTAATAATTCACACTGCCTGAATCATCAATAATAATTCTCACAGAGCAATCATTCAGCTTTACCACCTCCCTCTCTCTGTCCCCCCATCCCTCTCTTCCTCTCTTCATCCACTTCCTGCCCTAGGCCATTCTTCCCTTGCACACCTTATTCCCTACTTAAACTCTGTGATATCTCTTTTTGCTTATTCGGCCCACTCTTCCAGCCCTTTTATGTGAATCATATCTTGATCCTTTTTCCCTTGGCAAGGCACTTTTTCATGAGGCTGGACGGTGCTTTTATGGTTATGGATTACTTTAACATGACAGATTCCCACCTTATTCAAATGGAACAACCAGTCGTGTTGTTTTTCCACGATTTCCCTCATGCAATAAAACATTAACATTATTATTAGACTGGCAGGGAAGTCCTACTCGGCGGTCTTCTTCTTTAACTGTGGCAATAACTCAAGCGCTGTCAATCACCTGCTCAAAAATGAATGAGGATGGACTATGTGTCACCGCCCAGCCAGTGTATATTTACTTTAATAGATATAGTGGAGAGGAGGAAGAGGCGGAGGAGGACAAATAGAGGCAGAAAGCCTCTCTTAATGTACATGTAAAACTCTCCAGTGGGCCCATGCCAAGTGTAAGTGGTTGAGTGATATTGGCAAAGGGAGAGGAGGGGATGGAGGGAGAGAAAGTGTCAGATTTAGGCATTTTCCTTAATGCTATAAGAGCTTATTGATATTTTGATTTTCACTGGGGGCCGGCAGGTGCTGAGGCAGCTGCTTTTCGCTCCGTCTCTTTACGGGTGAGAGATGTGGAGTTCATCCCATCCCGCTCGCGGAAAACTGTCCGGAAAACTGCCTCCTGGGAATGCTGCCACGACCAGAGAGGGAGGGAGATGGGGAAGAAGAGGGAGGGAGGGGAGAGGGGTTGCATGCTGGGGAAGCAGAGAATGGGTCATCTAAGGTCTGTCAGTTTCAGGACTTGTTTCACTTTATTTTTAAGACTAGTGGGCCCCTGTCAGAGCGAACAATACAAATCTGCACTGCATACTGGGATTACTTTATTCTGGAGAGCACAGTCTGAGAGCCAGTGAGAGTCGATGCTGTGCAAAGACATACAGGACCTTTTTGCCTGGCTGGATGCGCTCCTCCTGAGGATGGTGATCCAAAGTGAGATATCTCACAGAACTATTGAATATTCATGGTTCATAATTCGTGATGCTAATATTTCTGGTGGCTGTCTGAGCTTTACTACTGACCACAAGTCCATTTTTTTTTTTTTTTTGTGCTCATCCCTTGTTCAGGTCATAATTCAGTGGTTCTAAACATTTTGACCTTGTGACCCTAACATGAAGCAATGTTCCTGGTGCTGTTGGTATTGATGAGTACTGAGCAGTTCAACTGGAGAGTGATCGTCCTGCGCTGACTCTTTCATTTGAATAATTCTGAGGCTTGAGGAGGTAAAACTATGTACTACATGAAAATAAAAAAAGAAGCAAATATATAAAAAAAATCACAATAACATAACCGTATTATGCAATAACATGCATAATACTGCATTGTAGAGATGTGTTGTTTACTGGAAATTATCTTGCATTCTCAGACACATCTCATGAGTGTTTGTGGCAGTCTGGACTGGAATGGAATAGATGGTAGGATGGGAAAGTTTCCCATGTTTAAACTTGCGTCCTGAATAATTTCCACAACAGAATGAAAATAAAAAGTGTCAATGGCATGTGCACAACTCTCTGGTAATGATCCATTAAACAACATGGTGCATTAACACTCCTGGAACACTTGACTTTCAGTGGTGACACAACACCGTGCCGATAAAGCTGTTGCTGATTCTGATGACTGATAAGTTAATAATAATGATAATGCCTGCATTGCATTCAGTTGTGTCCCTGATTATTTGGATGTAAACCTACTTGCGTGACTTGCTTATTAGTTTAACCTATGTTGTCATTGCATGAATGAACCTTAAGCCTCCTGAGATGATAAATCCTTTGGATTCTAATAATTGCACATCCTTTTTCCCAAAGACTCGAAGACAAACCTCACATTAAGAGAACTGATAAAACTCTAAGAATATTAAAGTCGACATTGCAGCCTCATGGAAACTCAAGCATGCGTTTAAACTTTAAGTTTTGTAACCCACATCTCCCAAACAAACTGGGCCTGAACATGTGGTTTTGCTCCAGAAAGAGTCCTCTCACAGTCTGACTGCAACGCACGTCAACTGTTCTCACACTGTAAATGATAAACTACATTGATCCGTTGGATTAAGGAGTTGAGTATGTTTGGGTGAGAGTCATAAATACAGCTTTTGAATTACATATTGAATTAGTTTTTCAGTTTAATTGACATATAAAATCTGAACTACAAAATCAAATAATAATGATAATAAAATGAAATGCATGTATTCCATCCAATGTACACTCCGTCTGATAATAATCATTTCTTATTATAAATTAGGTCTATATTATATCTGTCTTCTCTCTCTCCCAGTCCCATTGACTCACTGACCTCTACAGTAAACAAATACAAGGACTCCTGCGTCTCCTTAACAAGAGGAAGCTCATAATCACCCCGAGTCTCTCCAGCCCACTTTTGTCTTTAATTGAAACCGCTCACTAACAACCCTCTCAGGGATCCAGCCCTGTTTTCACAGTCTCCTCTCCCCCAGGAGGGGCTGCAGCCACAGTGGAATATCACAGAATACTAAAATCCATCATGCTTGATTTAAACATAACATGGATCGACTGTCCCACACACACGTGCGCGCACACACACACACACACATTTCCCTGGCAGATTGTTGAGGAGGTCAAGGAGAAACGAGGAGTCGGTGTCCAATCGACTGTTGAGAATGAAACCATCCTGCTGCTGCAGGGCGCAAGTCAAAGTCAAGACATTGTGTCTGAGCTCAGTGTTACTGTCAAGGAGCTGTGACTACTGTACACCCTCAGCTACAGTAGTCACGGCTCCTCCACACAAAATCTGCAGTTTTGTTATTAGTCATTAGTGCTTTCACAGAGAACCAAGGCCATAACCGAACTGGATTGCCATTTGCAATGGATTCCAATAGTGAACAGCAGTGGGTACAGTAAAGCGTTTCTATTTAGTTTCACATGAAAACATTTGAAAAATCTACACTTATGTAATGTGTATATATTCTGTGTAAATGACAACTTAATCAGGTGTTGAAGGCTACACTGCCTGGAGTGTAGTTCATAGAGGAAGTGATGTGCCCCGAGGCCAGTCAGTAAAATACAGTATGAATTTAGACCTAGTTGCAAGCAGGTTCATTGGACTAACTGATGAGTGAGCCTGGACAAAGTGTTTCTGACCAATGGGAAATCAAGAGGCGGGTCCTAAACTAAGCAATTAAACACACCTGTTCATGAGCTCAGGGTCATGTGTGAAGGTGGATTAATATCAGAGAGCTGCTTTTAGCCATTTTTTCACCAAAATATGAAAGAATTTTGAACATACGGATGAAGGAATGGTTTGTGGAGTTTCAATGGGTGCTTTTAATGACTATTCATTGAAAAGTGTTTCTGTTTGAAAGAAAATGAAACAGAGGTACAAACTCCAAAGACCCAACTTCACACCTCTCAAGTTTACTCAATAGAACAATATGTACAATTTCCACCTTAAAATGTGCAAAAATGACCACACCTACATTATATATGTCTTAGTGCACTTACATCACCCCAGATGTTTCCAGCAATGTTCAAATCCTGAGAAAAATCCAGAACTTTATTCAAGGTAACGGCTCATTTCATTTCGTTGCCTGTCAATGGCGACACAGGAAACACCAGATGATCCATCAGAGTGAGGAAGGAAGTCTGTGAACGTGAGTAAACATTTCGGCGGATTCAGTCACGTCAGATAGATTTTCATCAGTGATGGTTGTTTAACGACAAAGACAACTCCCATGATCCCAGCTACATCATGACGTCATCGAACTATGTCTTTTGTTTACAACGTTTTCTTTCTTTCTCCCTTTGTGGCAGAAATTACATTGTGCGTGTTTGAAGGAGGAAAGATATTTGGGTAGAAATTCAACTGGTTTGTGAATTATCATCGAAAGTGTCATTTTCTGGAAGTCACAACACTGATTTGAAACTAGAAACCTCAAACTTGAACAGATAATAGAGAACAAAACACTGCCTGATTCATTGTTAAGAGTAATTTAAACAAGCATGAAAGAACAGCAGAAGTATTAAACCAACACAGACGGAGGAGAAAGGAGCTGTGTGTGAGGCTGGGGTGGTTTCTCTGGCTGTGGTAACTGAGTGCTGCTGTCTGAAGCACTGCTGATTTGCACATCAGTTATATGACACCACTAAATGGAGGCAAATGGAACGGGGCTCACTTGTTTAATTACAGTATCAGTGTGTAAAGTGATGAATCACATCCTTTTTTAATGTCTGTGAGCCTTCGTTCTCTTGTTCTCATCACAATGTACTCACTCACCAAAGATGGAATATAAATGTCCTTAGTGCAGCCAAAACATTCATTTTAATTTAACACTCCATAGATGCAGGTCTCTGAAGTAACTTCTAACTTGATTGGATCATATGTGATTACATAATAAAGATAACTGACAACAAATCTGTTGCAAACTCCATCAAATGAAGATATCAATAGAATTGATCTGTGCTCAATGATTCCAGCAGCATTGCTCATTGCTGTGGCTGCTGTTACCCACACAGATGATGTAGTCTGCAATAGTTGCTCTCTGTTGCAGAAAAAATGACATTTGTCTTCTCGTTAGAAGAAGAGAAGCTTCTTTTAAAAAGAAGTAAAGTCAAATTCGACAATCCTCTTCGATTGAGTAACTTTTTGTATTTGTGGTTCAGGGGCACAATAGTGAACCAGGCCAATAAATGAAGGTTATCAGTGTGTGATAAGTTCACATTCATGTTAAAGTGAGTGATTTTAGGCAAAGGCTTGGCGTTAATGTTTATAGTTGGCTTGCTTGATTTGATTTCATATTCATGTTTTATGTTATACTCTAACTCACACTCAGCTTGCCTTAGAAACTGGTCAACAGTAATGTACACAAAATGTGTTCAGAAGGCTGAAATGTATGTATATATAAATATGCATCTAGTCTTAGTCTCTGTCTCCCCCATCATAATTTGCCCATGACACTGGGTTAACAGGGACCTCTTCCACCTGTTAAAGGAAACAATTGATTTGTGTTCTGCAGCCCTGGTGAAGCCCTCAGGTAAGGGATATTTAAAACCGAGGAGGACACTCTCACCTGTGTGTCACCGCAGGCCTCCCCTGCCGCCTGCACTGTGTCTCTGTGAGCACATGCAGCATGCCATCAGCTTTGTGTATATACACATTCATAGTCTTTCCTGTTTTGCAGACATGTGATGGATATTTGGATATTTACTTCAATTAACTATCTGTAGTTGTCACTCACATATACAGCTCAAAATGCTTCTAAATACAGGATTAAAGTAAAGGAACAATGCCGACAGAAATAGAAATAAAAGTGAAATACATAAGCATCAAACCCTGACCCCTATGTCAAAATAAATATAAATGGCAAACAGGAAAAACAAAAAAAGACATTTAGATCAACTGTGAAATATAAAACATTACTTCAAAATAAAAGCCAGATTCAAAAGATGGGACTTTTTAATTTAGCTTTAAATCAAGTGAGCTTCTATAGCAGCTTTATTCAGGAAGTCTCACTGAGATTAAGGCTTTCATTCCCATGAAAAATTGTTCCGTGCTCATCGTTATAACAAGATGCTCTCATATTTAATTATTTCAAATTATTATGACACATCAACTTACTTCAGTCTAACAAAAACTACATGTCTTTGAGAACATAAAAGGCTGTGTTATAACAAGAAAACAAAGTCCACGTAACAAGAACATTTCTTGATTAAAAAAGTGTTGATCTAGAAAACACTTTTTTTATTCTTCAGGGGAATACCGGGAGCTCCAAATCAATGTTTGGGCTTGAACAAAAAAATAATTAATTCTAAAAGAAGTAAATATACAGCCTGCTCAGGTGTAATATTATCTGTCCCTGAGCAGGGTTACAGCAGTGTTTATGTACTCTGTGTGTGTGTGTGTGTGTGTGTGTGTGTGTGTCAGAGGGATAGGAGGTAAGGGATATCTAACACCTAAGAGGACAGACTCACCTGAGGCTGGTGCCAGTTTTCACTTCCTGTACTTATCGACACCTGCTTCCTGTTGCAGGAGGAAGTGACCACGCAGCACGCAGCCCGAGTGAAACTGGAGAGAGTGTTTGCACTGCTACGCTGGGATTGTGTCGGCAAAAAATCAGCCTCCGGATAAATTATGAATGAGAGTGATGGAGGGGATAAGAGGAGGAGGAGGAGGAGGGGGGAGGTAGAGACGGAAGGGGGAGGTATGACGTTATAGTGTTATCTTCTGTTTTACTGAAACAGCTGGAGAGCTGAGAGGGAGATAAGTGACACACAGACACACACACACACACACACACACACACATGCGAGACTCACACAATACAGTGTTTTCCCACCTTCTTGTCATTGTAATGAAGAAATATTTTTACTGAAAATGAAAAGCATTTTATCAGAAGTAAAAATTCTGTATTCAGAATTAAATAACAGTGAACTCATCACCTTTGGATGAAGCTGAATTGTGATTCACACTTTCAAGTCATCTGAAGAAGGAACAGAAGTAAATCAGAAAAGACAAAAAGAAGGAAGCAAAGGAGAGATATTAAATGTGAGGACAAGATGATGGAAGAACAAAAAGGAAGGAAAAGTGAACAATTTAAGGAAGCAGCTACGGAAAGAAGAAAGAAAGAAAGAAAGAAAGAAAGAACGAAAGAAAGAAAGAAAGAAAATGTGTAAGGGAAATAGAAGGAAGCATGAATTAAGCTAGCAACATGTGTAAGGGCAGAGGAAAAATGAAAAAGCAAAGAGGAAGTGAAAGATTAGAAAGAAGTAGGAAGAACACAAGGAAACAAGGATGAAAAGAACAAATGAAGAGAGGCAGGAAAGAAGGAATTTATATAAAAAGTACAAAGTATATAAATAAGGAAAGTAGGAAGGACAGATGAAAAGAAGAAAGAAAAGAAATAGGACAAGATGAGTAGAAAGACAGGGAGAGAACAAGGACGAAGAAGGAAAAAAGGAAGGAAAAAAATGAATGGGGAAGAGAGAAAGAAATGAATCCGAGACAAGTAAAAGGTGAAAGAAAAGAGAATAAGAAATAAGGAACAAAGAAAAGGGAAAGATGAAAATAAGAAAGGAAAAGACAGAAGAAGAAGAGAACAAGATTTAGCCTTATTTATCTCATTCTAAATGTACAATTCAGTAGAAATTGTCGCATAATAGAAATGTTTGAGTAAATGACTGCTTTAAAGCTGTACGTCAGCTCAGTACTTCAGTACTTGTATGTAGTCACTTGTCACCATTGTTTAAGTGTGTCACTGACCCTGAGCGCTCGAAGCTGCTCCAGGATCTGTGCAAGCGGACACTTCCTGTGACCCAGTGGATTCCCTGCCTGTGAGCTTCCCCCACTGTTCAGTGCAGGAGAGAGGACAGAATGCATGAAGGGAAAACTGCAATGAATTAAAAACAAGCCCTCATTTGATCCATAATTGATCGTCTTTATATGAGATGGCTGGTGAGTGGAAAAACAGAGGGAGTCTGATCTGGATAACAAGCGCACCACCCCGCGCCGTGACGGCTGTACGTGACCGCAGGTTGGAGAGAGGCGAGCGTGAGAGTGCCTCGCCTCCATCTCTTGATGTTTTTCCCTCTTTTCTGTTTTAATGAGTGTCAGAATGCAGGTTTCTTTTTTTAAAGGAAGGTGGGTGGTGGGGAGGGGGAAGGGGGGGGGAAGAAAAACAAAACAACAAGAAAGCAGAAAAAGACCAAAAGAACAAGCGTTTCTGATAAAGTGCTTACAGAGCGTTTATAGCAAGTTCTGCAGACATGCGGCTGAGCGCTGATGTAGGGCACAAGCCCACAAGTCGTGCGGGGGTTTATCTCATTGATTAGAGGCACACAGCAGGAACAGAGAGCGGGAAACACAGGTGAGCCTGGGCATAATACACTAACACAATCATGTACACATCGTTATATTTAGTCTCTTCTCATCTGTCACACCTAAAAAGCCTTTCCCAAATAGTTAATCGCTTTTGTGTGTTCTTATTCTGCCAAGCAGATTTAAAGGCATTTTCCAAAAATGGCGGCCTGTCCAGGCTGAAGGGATAAACCTGGTGATATTCTGTATTTTTCTGCTCATTAACGAATTCAATGAAAAGACCAAAGGCGACAAAGTAATTGATCCTACGAACAAGTAATGTCAGTGTATCCAAAACCTAATATATTTTGCTCCAATGTGCCATCTGTGCCTCACTCCAGGTCCTGAATCAGAATATCAGAGGGTTTTCTTTATTTATAGTTCTGCTGATATTGCTTAGATTGCAGAATTGCATTAATGGGCAGCCAAAAGTGCCATGATTTCTATGAGGAAGTACTTTACTGTCTTCTGCATCATTTTGTACCCATTTATTTTTACAACAATGTGACCATAAACACATTCATGAGCCGGCATGGCTTCATTACAGCAAACATGGTGATGGTAGTTTATATATGTTCAGTCCCACATACACTGTCCTGCCCAAGCCCCCAGAACAGCCGTGGACTGTGAAGCGAAATTGGTGTTGGAATGACAGGATCACATGACATCCATGTGGCCCAAATGACGTTTTATTATCAGAATTTTATCCACTTCGATAACATTTGGAATAGAGAGCCCTATCAGTAAATTCTTTTCGCAATCCAAGTCAGCTGGAGGAAGTTTCTAATGCACAAGCTCCCAAAGCACAGCCAGATAAGGGCTCAAGTGAGCATGTTTTATGTGCTCAAAAATGGACAAGTTTGAAACATTATTTCAGAACTTTCTCAGGATTAAAAAGAGCGGCATCCACTTTTTCTGAATACATCTATGGTCCAGCTGCCACAATACTGACTGGAGCAACAAAGGTGAGTCAACCTGCTGAAAGTAGTCCCAAAAATTCACTAATGGTAATGATTTGACGAAAGTTTGTTAAAAACAACAGAGACCAGCTGTTTTAGGAAATTACTAAGCTTTCTCCTGAAAATTAAAGTATGTATTCATGAGACCAGGATTTTGGTCTTAAGTGTGAACTGATGGCACAGAGCTGACGTCATGGACCGGACGTCAATAAGAGACAGACAACATATTGTTGGTTTTGGTCTATCATGGCATTTGTTGACAATTAGAAAAAATATAGCTTATTGTGAGGCTGAGGAGTTCTCATGAAAACCCTCTCCTCTTCCTCTGTCTACCGGCTACAGTCAGAGGAATTTGTTTACCTCTCATCTCAAAAAGATGGAGTAAAGAAGAAAGAGGTATGAAACAAAGGGGTAATGGCCCATCCTATAGACGAGGTGTTTGTCTGCTTTAAAGCCATCAGATGTTATTAATAAAACAGCAGAAGCTGTCATGGCGCATGCTTCTTTCTAGACAGGACAGCAGCGAGAAGGCTAACGCGATCACAGCATCGAGCTCCATCATGCACAATACACCAATCCCTTTTAGAAACAAAGCTCGAAGATGAACAGCGGAGTTAACAGATCATAACAAAACGCCAATAAAAAGACAAAAAAATATTTTAATGACTCCTCAGTAAACAAGAGGGCCTCCGGCTGCTTCATCTTCGCGCTCTGCACCCCCACCTGTCCTCTCCTCTTCCCTCTCATCTCTCTCTTCCTCTCCTCCACCTGTCTGTTCTCGCAGACTGCCGCTGACTGCCAGAGACGCCGCCATGCAATGAGCTCTGACTGCGAGCTCGGCCGGCTCGGGATGCTGGGCCGTTGTGACAAGTGCTGTCCTGAGCCTGCCCGGCCCTGTCTCCGCGGTGACGCCGAGTTTGTGGCGACGGGCCGTCTCCATGGTGACAGGACTGTCACAGGCTGTTGGGCGAGAAGAAGAAACACCTGCCTGTTACCTAACTGGTGCTGGCAAGGGTTGAGGACATATGGTGCATTACAGGTGACCCGGAGAGTCCGGTTAACTAAACTCCTTCTAAAAACAGAGCTGCCTCTCTGTGTTCCTCACAAAAAGCTCTCCTCCAAAAATCTGTTATCCAAAAGGAGGTCAGAAATCAAGTCATAATGATAAGGTGAAGCATAAGAAGAAGAAATAAAATGAAAGAGAGAACAGAAGGATGGAACTGAAACAGAAAGAGGGAAGGAATCAAGAAAAGAAGTGAGGAAAGAAGGTTAGATGGAGGGGGCAAGATAAGAGAAGAATTTCACCTGCAAAAAGCCATTTTTACACATTTCATGCTGAATAACCTGTAACTCCAGATAAATGTAGTGCAGTGAAAGTAGAGAGTGGAAATATTCAAGTAAAGAACCAAAGCTTCTGATTTCTACTGTCCCTGAAAATATGCTTCTTAATGTGAGTGATGGGATGGATGGCTTTGACACTTCTCCTGTTACACACTGTATGTCTAAAAACCAACCTTCAACTGAGATGCCACACTGCCACACACACACACACTGAACTGGAAACAGTCATCCAGCCTTTATAACATTCATTCAGCAGATGCTCTGCACAGCACAGAAAGAGGCAAAGTGACAGTAAATTCAGCCTGATTGAGCACCAAATAAAATAAAAGGTGTCACCACGACGCCACCAGAGAACCATTAGATAAATGCAAAATAAAACCATAAGTGCCATAATCACCAGTGTGCAATTAAATATGAAATGAAAATGTCAGAGGAGTAGACACCAAATGGCCATAACTGCTGTCTCATATCAGCATCGCCAGGCCGGAGCAGTAAAGCTCATGTTTGTTTGCTCCTCTTCATTTTACCGGTGTGCTTTTACGGTCACGGCTCAATCATATACAGTATCTTAACGATGATGGTAATTAGACAGCGGGCTGCGGGGATGATTTAGCCGCACCAAAATATACCGAAGGAGAGTGATGGACTGTAGGAGGCTGGAGGAGGAAACAGAGGAGAGAATCAGAGAAAACCCAGCGAGGAGGTCCATTGATCTGTGGGTCATAAACATCTTGGGGTCAGAATCACAAGCTTCTCTTTGGGTTAGTTAATACAATTAGTCTGGCTTTGCTCTGTGGCTTCATGAGCATACAAACACCCCCCTGCGGCTCTGTATTAATACACCAGGGGATATCAATGATAAATAAAGTACAGAGCTGTGTGTGTGTGTGTGTGTGTGTGAACAAGCAGGTGGAGTAATGATTAGATTTCCATTAGTAAAAGGGGTAATAAACGCCCTGTGTGTGTGTGTGTGTGTGTGTGTGTGTGTGTGTGTGTGTGTGCACGTGCATACGGGGTTGTTAATGTCCATGTGTGTAGTAAGAGGTGAATTAAAAGCGCATTGACTATGTGGCAGCACACGCTATATATTAAGACCAGGCACAGCCAGCCTGCCAGCAGCTCGGGCCAGAGGACCTATTCATCTTCTGCAGAACGCCCTGCCATCACCCCCCTCCGATAAAACCACGGCCCCCACGCTCCCAAGTCCCACTCCACCTAACCATATACCCCTCCCCTCCGCGCACATAATCAAATTAATTAACATTCCTAAGATCCCACGCTCATTAATCTATTCACAGTGGTCAGCGAAAACAGGCAGGCGGGGAGTTTGGCCGTGGCAGTGATCTGACAAGTCACAGGAAATTCTTTTTTCTTTCAAGTCCAGTATTGTTTCTGCAGTTTTTCGTGACACTGAGTCTCATATTTGTAGCTTTGATCACCATCATTACGCTTGCATGTTTGCAGTGTTTTAAACTTACGTCTCAAACACTGAATATTCACTGTAAATAACATTTGAATGTTGTAAAACTGTTGCAGTTTGGTTAAGTTTAGGCACCAAAACTACTTGCTCTGAATATTGGGTTGACAGTGAAGTTAGCTGAAAGCTGGGTGTGTCTCATTGGCCCTGTTTACAACTGGCATTAACATGCGTCTTGGATGATCACAAGTGGACAGGGCTGAAATACGTGTAAACTCAGGAACATGCCTCATCAATGCAGGAGGTGGTGCTTGTTTTGGCCACAGCGCCAAAACAAGCACCACCTACGCTAAAAAAAAAAAAAAAAAAGGAGAGGAGCACTGATGTACATGGAGCACAAGTTCATTTTCTCGTCTTGTCCCGTGATCGAGCATGATGTGTCTCAGCTGTCCGCTTGTGATCGGATCAGCCAAAACACTAATGCCAGGTGTAAACAGGGTCACAGAGATGCTGAAGGGGACCTCGTGTGTCTGTGTGAGACCTGAGTGGCGGTATTCTCTGCGAATGAGCCCAGGCTCGACCAGCGTGTTTTCTACGGGTAAGTGCCTGCTGGTGTTATAACAGAGAAAGTGCGGAGGATAAGTACGTCGTCAGCTAATTTCAGATGATAAAACAGCTGTCTGTCTTGTCAATCATCTCCGTCTGTGGAGTTTATTTTGGAGCATAACTCTGTCTCACCTTTTTTGATTAATTAATATATGAGCTGCACCTGCTAATGAATTCACTGGAGTGAGTTGTAGGAGCTTGATTAATTCATGACAGGTGGTTAATGCCGTTGGCCCAGGGGCTCCCTTGTGGGCCAAATCCCACCTTCGCCTACTTCTTCCTAGACCTGTACCCCCATCTTATCGTGGTGGTGTTACATGCGTTCCCCCTTCTTCTACTCCTCTACTGTCTTCACTCCCTCTCTCTCCTCTGGGACTCCTTGTGAGACAAAAGGAATCTGACTGATTAAATGAAACTTCTGAGTATATTCATTGTGCCTCTTGTCTTCTTGGTTTGTTCCCTCATCAAACACACCCACCTGGGCTGCTGGCTTAAGAATTATTATTATTAGGAATCAACATGGGAAAAGACAGAGAATAGAAGACAAAAGTGAAAAAGAAGAAAGTCACCAGGGAAAGAGAGTGACGAGAGAAAACATCACGTTGGATGATGTAGCGAAGAGTTTCTCCAGCTGTGCTGGATGGAGGCTCAGCCAGAGAGGAGAGCGACTGTATTGATCCCTCTCCCCTCTCCTCTAACAAGGGGAGATTTGAGGAGATTTCCCCTCCATGTCTGGAGGAATACATCCCTTTCATCCTCCTCACTTCTCCCGTTTATCTCTCCACTCCTCTACAGAGCACCTCCAATCCCTCCACCCCACCCCCAAAGCCTGCAAGAAGGGGGAGGCCCTGTTTGTGAAGGCTTCAGTAAGCCTCGCAGTGCACACACACACACACACACACGCACACACACACGCATCCCTTACATGCTGGCACACACACACTGATATTTGGCCTGTAACTCTATACTTATGAGGACCTTTTTTGACTTAATGCATACCCTATAGCTCATTACCTTATCTTTACCTGAACCTAATTCTGACCTCAAAGGTCTGATTTTACACGTCAAAGTCTGTTTACAGGTGTTGAGGGTTCTACTGCATATGTGAAAAAAGTTGTATAAAACCTTTAAAGGCTCCAGAGGGAGCTGAGTGAAGTCTGATAAATTACTTCAAGTGACGTCACTTGAGTCACCGTCAGTTGGAGCTGAAGACGACAAGTTAGAGTTAAAAAGAAGTGAGTTTACCAGACCTCCTCATTTATGAGCTATATATGCTGTTGTTGGCGCAGCACTCCCAAAGCTCTGACCAGCTGTTATGTTGCATTGTGGGTAGTGTAGGCAGCATTCCCTTCCACTTCATTCCTGCAATGTTATACAAGTACAATGCTTAATAGGTGGAGTACTTCTTTAAGCCTTCATCCAAGTCTAAAGCCTCCAACAGCAGGAGCAGAGAGAATGTCCCCAGTGTCTTAAAATGCTTCCTCACCTCCTAAAAATGTTGTCTCTTTTCAAAAACATCATTACTATCAAAAAATGCTGTCACTGAGTTTCAAAATGCACTGGCCCCCAAAAAACAACTTCTTTACACCACCTTAAACTAAGTTTAGACTTAACACAACCACCAACTGTTAACCTGCAAAAGGCTCAAACGTTTTTACTCACCAAAATGTTAAAACTTAGTCTTCAAAATGAAAGACTCTGACACAATCTACCACGTAAATGTGTGTGTGTGAACCAAAAGCTTACTTTGGATCTCTCCATCTTGTCCTAAAAGCTAATCCAGGTATCTGGAGTCTGAAAGTCATGAAAAACAAGATGCCAGATAAAAAATATGTGGTTTGCTGAGAAGGGGAGACTGAACATACACACACACACACACACACACGCACACACAGTCAATATAGCTAAGCTAAGTCCAGTAATATCCTTTTTCTGTTTGTCATCTCCATTAATGTGCTTTGTGAGTGAGTGTATGCAATCAATTTAGGCCTATTTCCAGCGTGTCTGACTACCTGGTCACTGCGGTTGGGCTGTGTGTTTTTCGGTGAGGATGGGTGGAGGCGTGTTTGTGTGACACGCGGGGGAGGGTGGCGTTGAGCTCCCTTCACCAGGGGACAGCTTTGTGTCCCCCTTTCCCCTCCCCTCCTCCCCAGCCCCCCGGAGAGGCAGCAGAGTCATTTGCTCAGTCGTATGATGTCGTCATGGTGTGTTAGTGGCGAGTGGCGAGGCCCTCACGCCAATCCGGCCCTCCCCACGCCCCCCTGTCGCTCTCCGTCCCCCTGCCGCTCACTGCCTCACCACCGCTTCTTACCCCCTGGCTCATTGACCCCCCCCGCCCCAACCCACCCTCCCGCCACATGAGCCCTCTCCCCTCTCTCCCCCACCCCCCATCACCGCTCAGTGGTCAGTGCAAGGG
The DNA here is from genome assembly GCF_017976325.1 of Chelmon rostratus. NCBI lineage: Eukaryota > Metazoa > Chordata > Actinopteri > Chaetodontiformes > Chaetodontidae > Chelmon > Chelmon rostratus. The sequence goes on from NC_055661.1 coordinate 4,524,536, forward strand.
GAAGAGCTGCTGACGCAGGCCGGCAGAGGAAACAAGCTTACCTGCGGATAATCTCCTAAGAGAAATTTCAAGGGAGGAAATAAGAGAGTGAGAGAGGGTGGGAGACAGAGAGAGAGAGGGAGAGAGAGGCGAAGGCAGGAAGGATGGATGGAGAGAAACTTAGCGAAGTTTTTAGTCCCTGACTTGCTGCGCCAAGCACTTCCTATTCTCCAAGCCAACTTCCCCTCCGTGGTCAAGCACTTACTACTCTCACAATGCCCTCAGTGAGCTGAGGGGAGAGGGGAGGACAAGAGGGGGGAGGAGAGGGAGTCAGGACACACGCAGAACTTTAAAAACACGCAGAATGCAGATTGACATCTAATTGTTATCTGGGGGCTGTTAATGCCATAGACATGACGTGAGACATTTGCTGGAGCTACTGTGGCTCCATTATTATAAGCTGTGATAAACAGTGTATTACACATTCCAGACTGAAGTATGAGGATACACCAGACACACAGCATTTAAAAAGCTGGTACATACATAAGAATCTACAATATGAAATGTGGATATTTCACTCAATATAAGCCAGGTTCATATGACAGATGACAGACATGTAGTATATTCTCACACTGTTGTACTGCTTATCTCCCACACACTCATTTCTCAAGGTACACCGACTCCATCAAACTTCAAAATTTGAACAACGTTTCATCACAACCCATGTTAACGGGACTGGAAGACAAGTGCCGATCATTTCATATGAGGAAAAAGAAAAACCAAAATTCACCTCAGAGAAGTTGCTCTGTCTCTGTTGTATTGGTGAGGGAGCAGAGCTTTCAAAGACAGACAAGACCCGCAAATAAAACATAGCTTGAGGAGGACTCAGCTGGGGACAAGAGGGGTGAATACAGGTGGTAACAAAGGTAGCACTCATGAACAGGATCTCTGCTGAACTTGTGATCTTACAATATTCGAAATACTGTTTGTATCAGCACTTTTGATTTGCATGTTTTATTCAGAGAAATAATTTCTCGTTTTATGTATTTTTAGACAGTCCCATGTATTACAGAATTATCTGTCAGGATTGTTGTGGATCTTCAGTCATTACGGAAGATTGCAATAAAAATTTCACTTGTGGCGCAAGTCAACTTTATAGTGAGACAGGACACCTTCACTGGTGTTTGTTATCTTGCCAGCATGATCTCTTTCATTTTCCTAAGTAAATAAAACAGTAAACTTTCAATTTTAGTACCTACCTTTATAAATGATCACCCACATTATTTTTTATCATGCCCATACAGTATTTTATTTTTCATGACATGTTACACATGGAACCATATTTCTGTCCCTTCCTCTCACTCCTCTGCAGCTGGTAAATGTCAAACATGCTCAGTGTTTTGAAGCTCGATATCTGGCCGAACATGTTGAATTATGTTCTACCTCACTTGACCAAGTTCTCTATATACTCTACAAGCTGCATGTAATGTTGATAATTCAGAGTAATGAATGTGGACATTTGCATTAAGAGTTTTCTCCTCTGAAACTCTGAGGAAAACTGAAAACTGAGCCAACGGTAAACCACTGTTAAAGTTGAGAGATTAAAAATGCAGCAAATCAGACCATTGAACCATTGAAGGGTGTGTGCGTGCGTGCGTGCGTGTGTGTGCATGTGTGCGTGCGTATGTGTGTGTGTTTGGGGTACTGTTGGGTTCTCTCTCTTTTAATCAAGCCTAACTTTAATGAACTGTCTTTGTGCATCACTTTCATTAGCACATTTACTCAATCAATACGCACTGTGTATTCAAGCAATTCAATGAAAACTATAATGTGATGGTTGGATTGGAAAGGAGTGGTGTGTGTTTGTTTGTGTGTGTGCTATGCATGTGTGTGTGTGTGTGTGTGTGTGTGTGTGTGTGTGTGCACGTGCATGGGTGTTTGTCTGTTTTGTGTGTTTATTTGTGTACATGTGTTTGTATGTATAGTTGCAAGCATAGATGTATTGTAGCCCAATGCATGTGTCTTAGAGTGAGATAGTGTGTGTGTGCGTGTGTGTGAGTGTGTGTGTGTGTGTGCAAATGAGAGTGTGCACTGTCCTAAACCTTGAAGACGTACAAAGATGCCTCCACAATTAACTTTGTCATCCCTGGTCAGCCTGAACCGTCAATAGCGATATCCGTCACTCAATCTCTATTCATCCTTACTTCTTTCCCATCATGCAGCAGTGTGGCCGCAGAATTCACTGATTAGCCCTCTGACCATTTAATTAATTAGGCTCGGCACTTAATTATGACAAACTGCATTACTGCAGCGGCACGCCGGGGCTCAGGCAGGTTATGTTCGGTAACAATTTGATTTGAGTGAAAATGGGGAGCACTGATGGAGGAGGGGGGGTTTATTGAGCGGAAAGAGACATATGATGAGATTAACAATAATCAGAGCAGCGGGAATAGCCCATGACCAGCCGGGGAGGGGGAGGCAGGGAGGGTGAGTGAAGGGCTGAGATGGATCAAATTAGGTTTTTCTCTTCTCATTAGGATCTGGAGAGTAAAGTAATACTGAGAGACTCTGGGTGTGTGTGTGTGTGTGTGTGTGTGTGTGTGGTTTGGTGGATGGGGATTTAATCTGCTCAGTGCGTCTTCGTATCTTTTCACTGAAGCTGAGATAATCATCTAATCTGCATTTTTCCTCTTTGTCGGTTTAACAGTGAAAGATAATCTGTTCAGAGGAGGTTATTCTTCTCAGAGTTCATATTGGTCGTCCTTTAAAGCTTCAAAAAGCGGTTCCCTCGAACCCCCTCGAACCCTCCATACAGGTGCACGGATCAACCAGTAAAAGCCACTGGTGCAGTGACAAAGCCATGATCCCTCACTGACTTCCCACACAAGAATGCGGACCAAAGCAGATGTACCGCTACCATTCATGGACTCCCGGGAAAATTTTGACCCAACTCTGCATTGCTGAAATAATAGTCACATCAGAAAGTGGCACAGCAAAATTCATTCACTTAACTTGTAAACCACGTTGTTCTATCGATGCTTGGAGACGTTGTTCATACTTGCAGGGCAAGTTGGTGAACTAACCGCTAACATACTAATGCCAGTCAGTCACTATGGATTCTTCACACGACGGACATTTTGACTTGTCAAAGTAGGAAAAGCACAGGTGTAAATAATAACATAACACTTCCTCGCCATTGAAGGGCTATCCAGCAGTCTGTGTTTTCGCTGTTATGTGGTAGGAGGCACTGTTACAGATCTTTTCAAATACTATAGCACTTGTGGAATGAATATTGTTTTTACATCTTAAAATATACCCATTGATTACATACTCATAGAACTTCAAAATAATACTCTGCTAGCGATGGCTCAGTTCCATTAAGTATCCCAGGAAGCCTTGCCAGTGAGTGAACATGCACAATACCAGAGATCTGAAACTGGCTCACCTGTATGGGATGCAGCCATCACTAGTGCTATCAATTCCACCTTTGCTCATGTTTTGACAAGTCAAAATATCTGTTGTGTCAAGGGTTTAGAGCTCTAGGCGCAAGGAGCAGATAGTTTGGTATATGGGAAATTAGGCTCCTCACAGTCTATTCAAGAGACATTCAGTCTTCAGGCCATTCTTTCATATGGAGTTTATACTCTGTCAGAGTAGGTAAAATAAAAGTGGGTGGTGCAACATCTAACATGATCTCCATTCCCTCAGAGTTCAGTGTTGAGCTCATTGTGTATGGTTGTGTCTCACAGCTGTATAGAGCCAGAATATGATCAGCTAAGGTAGCCTATATGTTATTAAATGAATAAATAATGACAATAGATATACATAAATAATAAGTATGAAAGCTGCTGAAATGATAATCATTTGAGCTACTTCAGGTTCATGATACAAGTGGAATTCTGGTATTTTTAGCATTCAGCATCTTAAATATCCTGATACACTGGAGGAAAATATATTCAAAATACCATCATGGGATGATACCTTTTTCATGTGATATGGGCACTGATAAATGCAGTAATCTAATTTTTTACAATCTGTTATCTTATTATAGTAATCCCAATCGTTGTTTGTTGTATATATATATAAACTCTCTTGCAAACTCCCTCTTAGTTTTTCATTTCCCATTTGGCAGAGAGAGCAGTCTGGATGTGTGCAGCTCAAATAACAGAGGACCCAGCATGATGTGTTATAGGATCATGAATATTATACTCCTTTACTGTTATGCGTTTCATATCCATATTTCCCTGACAACACGTCCCGACGTAAAGCTGTTAGAAGCTGTTTGAGGAGGGTACTTAAAGGGATGAACTCTTATTCAGACACACTGTGCACATGAGTCCCCTGTGCTGTATGCCCTGCAGCCACACCACAATATGATAATGCCCATGTGAATGGCGAGGGGAGTGGGTATGGTAAAATGATAAATTATGATAAATAAGGCCATAGCATAGGCATGAAGGAAGGGAAATCACCAGTCTAATGCACCATGGTGTGTGTGTGTGTGTGTGTGTGTGTGTGTGTGTGTGTCCTGGTGAACCGAGCCTCCCTACATCACAGGCCAGGACTGTTGACAAAAGGGAACAGATTGGATAGAAAGCGAGGGGTGTGCCTGGAGGGAGGGAGAGATGGACAGAATGAGGGAGGAATGGAGGGAGGAGGGGGGGTGAGGGGGCTGTCTCCCAGACACATATATTAACCCATGACTCCCCCCGACACCAGGAGTCTGATCCCTTCAGCTCGCTCGGTGTAGATTTAGTGTAGCAGGACCTCCTAACGGGGCAACATTATTAGCTTGATGCTGCCAGAGAATGATAATATCCCCACTTAACAGCAACACTGACACAAGCTCACGAAGTGACTTAACTTCAGGTGACAGTTGACAGATTTGTTTTGTTTTTCATTTTTGTGGGCCAACAAAAGAGATGGGACATATCCAGACATCACTGAGTAAAAAACTAAATCAGCCGTGTTGTGAGTGAAACCTGCTCAGTGTAAACACCTGCCAGAGAATAGAGATATTAAACACACTCTCTGGGAGTCGCTATGGCAATCAACAACAAATCGATCAATCCCATTGGACACGCTGATGCTCCATGTCTCCATTGACTGGCTCACACCACACACACACACATCCCACAGCTTTCGCTGCTTGTTCTCAAGCTTAATTTTAGCAATAGGCCACCAGTTTCTGAGAACAACTCTCCACAAACACTTCTGACTGACTTCTCTAGTTGACTGCAAAACACTAAAGCAGTGATTGGCTAATTAGATAGGAGTAAAAAGGTAGAGATGCACTTCCAATTTTGGATGACATCGAGCTCCTGTGGAGTTTAAATACTCTTTAAGGCTGCATTTGATGATTATTTCCAGTAGTGGTTAAGCATTTGGTCTATAAAATGATGAAACATAGAAAGCTGACTATGACATATTCAAATTGCCTTTTCTGTCCAATAAACAGTCCAAAATCCAAACATATTCAACTTACCATTACACAGGACAATAGAGGCACCAAATTCAAAAGTCAAAACTGTGAAAAACGAAACTCAGTAATGTTTATCATATCGGTGGCAGTGGTAGTTCATTTTCTGCCACCTAACTAATCAGTAAGTCAACTTTTTTTCAGCTCTGTTACACTTGTTGTAAGTCACCAAAGCAATTGCCAGATGAATGTAATGTAATGTAATGTAATCTCCCGTTTATGTGCTGTCTTTGTTCTTCTATTTGCCTTTGTCTCTCACATGCACACACACAAATGTTTGTGTAAATACGCACATTTGCAGCACTGAACGCCCGACAGATATCACAACTGTCACTCACACACGCCGCTGCGTTGACAGCTAATACAGTATTGGTTCGGTGAACTGATGTGTTTGGTGCAGGTGTAATTTGTGTGGCTTCATGTGGTGAGCCCCCCGCCCCTCCTCCTCCTCACAGCGTGCTTTGGTTCCCTCCCTCAGGAGCAGAGTTCAGACACATAATCCACCTCGCTAATTGGCCCCCAATGCCACTGCGGTGACTCAGGTACACAGGAATACATATTCACACTGCTGTGCACACACAACACATACACACAAGTAGATGAATGATAGCACACACACACACACACACACACACACACACACACACACACACACAGATATAAGGCAAGAGAGAGTGAAAAAGTAGAAATGTAAACTGCAGTTACAATAATATATTTGGAACTACAATAGCATGTACACTGTATGTTTTTTGCAAGTTTTTGCAGTATTCAGATCTTTTACTTTTCTTTACTTAAGTAAAAAATAAACACACCAACAAAGTTTTTTAAACTTAAATAAAAGTGCAGAATTAGTATAAATCAATATAACTACAAGTAAAAGTACTCATAAGATAGCATGGCCTAAATAACGGACTTGATATACTGGATTTTAATGAAAATGGAATAAAAACAAATTTTGAGGCTCACATCCTACTGCACAGAAATATAGTTTTGGTTTTATCAAATCTGGAAATGAAAAACATTTTCAAAGCTTAGTTGCATGTATCACACACTGTATCGGTCCAAATCTTGATGAAGCCTTCTGATACATACACTGAATGAAATAAAGATTTCCAAATCTCACTCATATGTTTTATATTTGCAGATTAATATACTCTGCATACTCTTGTGCATCATTTTACACTTAATTCCATAAAAATGTAAACTTAACTTAAATTTTCAAAACTAAATTATTAAGCAATTTAATGATCAGTTATTAAGTCTATTAATAAATCTAATAAACGATTAAGTCTTGGTAATTTCTTTTTCCTTGATTCTGTCTTGAATTGTCTCATTTTTGGTCTTAATCCAGCCGGTGAGGCCAAAGACAGTTTTCCATCTACAAAGAAAACTAAATCATAAAACTGGAATCATGTTTACTCAGCTCTGACTGTCACAGTCATTGGAAGCAGTCAGGCCACGATGAGACTGAGCACATTCAGTCCAGATGAACATCTACAAAGTGAGTGAATCTGAACATCTCAGGTGTCTGCTTCCATATTTTGGGCTCTGCTGTTCTATATCCTGTCACCCCCCCCCCCCCCCCCCCCCCCCCCCCTTTTCCCCGATGGGTCAGCGTGCTGAGGGCAGCAGTTTCAGGATGTCTTGTGAGCGCATGGGTAAACCCGGCTCTATATATATGCAAATCCCATTCATTCCCCTTCCAGAGTGTAATTGACAATCTATGAGCGTTATTGATCGACATGAGGATGTCTCTATATACAGCTGACTGTGTGGACGTGTGTGTTTATTTGTTTATGTGTGTCTATAGAGAGACTTCTAATTTAATTAAAAATGAGGGACAAAGACCTCGAGGTCATCATAAGAAACTCACCGCTGAGGTGTGTGTGTGTGTGTGTGTGTGTGTGGGTACCTGCCTGTCTCTCTGCCTGTGTGCTGTAGTAGCCTGCAGGGCTCAGGTGAGGTTTAATGACAGGTTGGTTATAAGTGGAGTTTCCTGTATGAGGAGTCGTCGCCTCGTTGTAACCTCATCTGAACCGAAATGTTAATTTAAACACAAGATACTTGTGCTCAAAAAGAGGATTCATTCTCAGTGAAGAACCTTGGAGCTCTAATCTGCCTCTATACCTGCCAAAGAGCAGTGATTCCTAACACGTCTCTGGGGGTCATCAGGTGGAAACCTCCCTTCAACAGTGTTTCGCCTACTTAGTCCCACTACACCTCCAGGAGGTTAGGCAGTGAACTCCGGCGTCCCAGAGTCACCCCCCCTAGTGCCAGTTCACACTGCTCCTACACAATCCAAACAGCACCGCCACGTTCAACTGACCCAGAGATGCTCCAGGTAGTGGCCAGTACCGATGCTACCATTTAACTATTGCTAATGCTACTGCTAACCGCTAGGAAGAACAGAAGAAGACAATACAGTTCCGATGCTACCATTTAGCTAATGTTATGTGCTAACCGCTACCTGCTAAGAGAAACAGAAGAAGACAATAACGCTAGATTCACCTATACTGTTAATGTTAATTGCTAGCTACCAATACTAACTGCTAAGATACTATCATACTCTCACCGCTTTAGCTATTGTTAGCTGCTACAATGCTACCACAGGCCTAGATGCCACATGTAACTGCCGATTGCCACACTACCATCATCTACCCCTGCCTCTCACCAACTGCACCAAGAAAAAGCGGGGTGGGAATACAAACCCTGGTTCGGGTAGGGGATAGAAAATAAAGAGGTAGAGTCAAAAGATGAAAGTAGGGATTGGATACAGACCCTTGTTCGGGTAGGGGGTGGAAAATTTAGAAGGTGCTGAAGGTGGAGGCCTAAGCCACAGACTAGATTTAACAGCCTCTTCTAACATTTCCTTCAAGAAGCAGCAAACCCTACCATTTCCTTCAAAAACCAAACAGAGCAGGAAAACAAACCCTAACATTTCCTTCAAGAAGCAGACAAAACAGGAAAACAACCAAAAAGATCAAAAAACAAGCCAACTCTGTGTCTTACCACGCAAACTCACCTGAACAGGCCGCATGGTCACAAAGAGAGACTCTAGCTGGCCACACCCCCACCTTATCTAAACTTCCTGGTTCTCTTCCTATTGGCAGAGCGAGAAGATGGGGCGGGGAAAGCAGAGCAGAGGAGAGGTGTCTTGTTCAGACTTTAACCTCTTCTCTTGCCGGGTTAGGCATGCATGTCCTCTGCCTGCCCCCCCACTGTCCCTATTTCACCCCCCAACTACTATTATTTCTCCTGATCCATATCCACTGACTAGACCTAGCAGCCTCATCTGACATCTCCCTCACTGTCTTTCTTAAATTTTGCCCATGCACTCCCAGCTCCCTCAACAGTGAAACAGCTGACCCTGCAACAAAACCTCTACACCCCACTTCAACCGGACAGACCCTGGTCTTCCATCCCCTCTGCTCAGATTCTGTCTTTAAATCTGCATACTTAGTCTTCTTCCTTTCATAAGCTGCCTCCACTGAATTTTCCCAAGGGACTGTTAACTCAATAAAATACACAGTCTTTTTACTCATGGACCATAAGACAATGTCTGGCCTCAGATTACTATAAAGTATTTCCTGGGGCACAACTAGCTGTCCTCCCAAGTCAACCTGCATTTGCCAATCATCAGCCCCTACCAGGCAGCCACCTCCCTGCTTTCTCCCTGACTTAGCAGCTTTATTTTTCTCCCCCTCTCGAACAAACTGCACATCTAACCTCTCCTTTCTAGAACTTCCAGAATTCACCTGCTTCCTTCTCTCCTCAATGCCTGCGGCTAAGCTTCTCAGCACCTGATTATGCCGCCATGTATACCGGCCTTGTGATAAGCTAATTCTACAACCTGACAAAATGTGCTTTAAACTTGCTGTACCTGAGCAGAGTGGGCACGATTGATCGCCCTGTACCCAGAGACTTAGGTTCTGCGGGGTTGGCAACACATCGTATGTCGCCCCTATCAGAAATTTAATACGGCCTTCCTCCATATTCCACAGGTCCCTCCAACTAAGTTTCCTTTTCTCAACACCTTCCCAATTCAACCATTGTCCCTGTTTGGCTTGACCAACTGCTTTTGCCCCTCTTAACAACTCCTCCTGCCTACGCACCTGTTCCACTACAAGCTTTCTTTTCTCCTTTAGACCTGCTTTATTCCACACTGGTTTGCCTGGGCCAAGCCCCAAGCCTCCCCGGCCAAATTGAACATTTCCTACTATTTCTGCATGCCTAAGAGCTGCCTCTGCCTCCTGCACTGCTGCCCTTGGGTTCCATTTCCTCCCCCCAGAAGGATTCGGAACCACATTGCTAACTAACATGTCCTTACTCCCAGATAATAAAAGTTCTGTCCTAACCTTAGTGCATTTAAACTCCTCTGTTAGACTGGATACTGGCAGCTGAAGCATTCCTTTCCCATACAAAGCTACATTGCTTAAGCACCTGGGAGCACCCAACCATTTTCTAATATAAGAGCTAACTAGCCTTTCCATTCTCTCTGCTACAGATAATGGGACTTCATATACTGACATTGGCCACATTAACCTAGGATACAAGCCAAACTGCAAGCACCACAACCTCAGTTTTCCTGGGAGCCCTGATTTATCTATTCTCTCCAGCCCTTCTGCAACATCCTTTCTAAATTGCACAACCTGTTCAACATCATTCAGGTCCACATTGTACCACCGTCCTAGACTCTTAACTGATTTCTCCCTAATTGTTGGGATTTCCTCACCATCTATAGCAAACTTTCTATCACTTACTTTCCCTCTGTATATTGAAATACTCCTTGACTTACTAGGCTTAATCTTCATACTAGCCCACTTGAGATTCTGATTGACTTTATCTAACAACCTCCTTGTACATGGCACTGTTGAAGTTAGCAGTGTCATATCATCCATATAAGCCCTAATTGGTGGAAGACGCATTCCATTCTGCCGTCTCTCTCCACCTACGACCCACTTGGAAGCCCTAATAATTACCTCCATAGCCATTGTGAAAGCTAGCGGGGACACTGTACATCCTGCCATAATACCAACCTCCAATCTTTGCCAGCCTGTTGTGAGCTCTGCGATACTTGCACACAGTCTGATGTCTTGGAAATATGCTTTCACCAAGTTAACAACTATCTCCGGCACTTTAAAGTAGTCAAAGGAACTCCAAATAAGGTTATGTGGCACTGACCCAAACGCATTAGCCAGATCTAAAAATACAACATTCAAGTCTCTTTTCTCCCTCTTAGCTGTCTGAATCTGATGCCAAATCATGCTAGTATGCTCTAAGCATCCCGCAAATCCTGGTATCCCTGCTTTTTGCACTGTCGTATCTATCATACCATTCCTTTCTAAGTATTTAGCCAGCCTCTGTGCTACGATACTAAAGAAAATCTTTCCCTCAACATTTAGGAGAGAAATCATCCGAAACTGGCTAAGGTCCGATGACTCCTTCTCCTTAGGGATGAAGACACCTCCTGCCCTGCGCCATGCTCTTGGAATACTTTGTTTCTCCCAAACTATTCTCAGGTATCTCCATAGTGTCCTTAAGATGCCAGGTGCACTCTTATAGACACGGTAGGGGACTCCATTAGGCCCTGGGGCCGAAGAAGCCTTTGCACGCCTAACCACCTCCACCACTTCTCTCCACCTAGGTGGGCTCACATCCATCTCCTGCTCCACTTCCCCTAATGGTGGCATGTCAGGTGGAAGACCTATGTTCCTATTCTCCTTTGAATCTGAATACGTCGACTTCAAATACTGTTCAATCTCTGATTTCGTTGCCTTAAGTTGCCCTCCTTTTTCTTGATTAAACAAGCCTTTCACAAAATTAAAGGGGTTCCTAAAAAATGCTGACCTTGCACGTTCCTTCTTCTTTCTCTTCTCCCTAAGGTGTTCTGCCCTTCTGAGTACTGCTAACCTGCTTCTCAGTTCCTCCTGCAACACCTTAATTCCCTCCCTTTCTTCTTCTGTCGCCTTCCTCCACTGCTTTCTTAACTGCCTCCTTTCCTTTACTAACTTCTCTATTTCTCTTTGCCGCCTAGACTTGCCGACCTGCACCCTCTCGCCTTTCCTTTTGACAAGCACCCCAAATCTCTCTCGACCATAGGAGTAGATCACATCTCCAATTTTATCCAATTTCTCCACTACATCTCCTCTAAGCCTGCTTAATATGACTGATAAATCTCTATCAACTGCCTCCCACTCTTTGCTATCATTAGCCCTCGGCCACTTAACTCTAGCTTTCTGCTCCATGCTTCTCTCCTTGGCTGGCCTGTTGCCCTCAACACCAACTGCATCCCCTCTCCGTACCTCCTCCTCTCCAGGGATAGTGTTACTGATATCCTGCGAACTGTGGTTTTCTACCTGTCGCTGGACTTCATCCGACTGATTCGACTGACTTCTCAAGAAATACTGGTCGATGCGGCCACTCTGCCCTTCCACCGCTAAACACTTCCTCCTTCCCTGATGAGTTCTAAGGCCTCGGATTGATGTTATTTTCTGCCAGCCACATGGGCAAACTTGAAGCTTCTTATCCTCTGCTGCACAACTTTTGCTCTCCTTAGTTGCCTTCCCTGTCACCTGAGTACTGCTACCTCTGGCCCTAAGAGATGGGTCCGTGCCCCCATCCCTCACTGAGTCATGTATCCAAGGCATAGTCATATCCGTTATCCTGTTCGTTACCATGCAATCCACCTGTGAGTCATCTTCCACCCCTGCTCTCGCTGACTCTTGGGGTATTTTCCTTATATTGGTTGTAGCTAAGTCTGGTTGTAGCAAGGTTAAGGCTTGCCACTGCTGCCATGGGTTGCTAGCCCATACCAGCACCTGTGGGGTCTTTTCCCTCCTGTCAGCTGTCTTTCCAAGCAGTCACATGGTCTTTCCCATGTTGTCAGCTGCTCTATTCACAACAGTCACTAGCCAAGCTAGTTGTGAGTTAATTTAAACACAAGATACTTGTGCTCAAAAAGAGGATTCATTCTCAGTGAAGAACCTTGGAGCTCTAATCTGCCTCTATACCTGCCAAAGAGCAGTGATTCCTAACACGTCTCTGGGGGTCATCAGGTGGAAACCTCCCTTCAACAGTGTTTCGCCTACTTAGTCCCACTACACCTCCAGGAGGTTAGGCAGTGAACTCCGGCGTCCCAGAGTCACCCCCCCTAGTGCCAGTTCACACTGCTCCTACACAATCCAAACAGCACCGCCACGTTCAACTGACCCAGAGATGCTCCAGGTAGTGGCCAGTACCGATGCTACCATTTAACTATTGCTAATGCTACTGCTAACCGCTAGGAAGAACAGAAGAAGACAATACAGTTCCGATGCTACCATTTAGCTAATGTTATGTGCTAACCGCTACCTGCTAAGAGAAACAGAAGAAGACAATAACGCTAGATTCACCTATACTGTTAATGTTAATTGCTAGCTACCAATACTAACTGCTAAGATACTATCATACTCTCACCGCTTTAGCTATTGTTAGCTGCTACAATGCTACCACAGGCCTAGATGCCACATGTAACTGCCGATTGCCACACTACCATCATCTACCCCTGCCTCTCACCAACTGCACCAAGAAAAAGCGGGGTGGGAATACAAACCCTGGTTCGGGTAGGGGATAGAAAATAAAGAGGTAGAGTCAAAAGATGAAAGTAGGGATTGGATACAGACCCTTGTTCGGGTAGGGGGTGGAAAATTTAGAAGGTGCTGAAGGTGGAGGCCTAAGCCACAGACTAGATTTAACAGCCTCTTCTAACATTTCCTTCAAGAAGCAGCAAACCCTACCATTTCCTTCAAAAACCAAACAGAGCAGGAAAACAAACCCTAACATTTCCTTCAAGAAGCAGACAAAACAGGAAAACAACCAAAAAGATCAAAAAACAAGCCAACTCTGTGTCTTACCACGCAAACTCACCTGAACAGGCCGCATGGTCACAAAGAGAGACTCTAGCTGGCCACACCCCCACCTTATCTAAACTTCCTGGTTCTCTTCCTATTGGCAGAGCGAGAAGATGGGGCGGGGAAAGCAGAGCAGAGGAGAGGTGTCTTGTTCAGACTTTAACCTCTTCTCTTGCCGGGTTAGGCATGCATGTCCTCTGCCTGCCCCCCCACTGTCCCTATTTCACCCCCCAACTACTATTATTTCTCCTGATCCATATCCACTGACTAGACCTAGCAGCCTCATCTGACATCTCCCTCACTGTCTTTCTTAAATTTTGCCCATGCACTCCCAGCTCCCTCAACAGTGAAACAGCTGACCCTGCAACAAAACCTCTACACCCCACTTCAACCGGACAGACCCTGGTCTTCCATCCCCTCTGCTCAGATTCTGTCTTTAAATCTGCATACTTAGTCTTCTTCCTTTCATAAGCTGCCTCCACTGAATTTTCCCAAGGGACTGTTAACTCAATAAAATACACAGTCTTTTTACTCATGGACCATAAGACAATGTCTGGCCTCAGATTACTATAAAGTATTTCCTGGGGCACAACTAGCTGTCCTCCCAAGTCAACCTGCATTTGCCAATCATCAGCCCCTACCAGGCAGCCACCTCCCTGCTTTCTCCCTGACTTAGCAGCTTTATTTTTCTCCCCCTCTCGAACAAACTGCACATCTAACCTCTCCTTTCTAGAACTTCCAGAATTCACCTGCTTCCTTCTCTCCTCAATGCCTGCGGCTAAGCTTCTCAGCACCTGATTATGCCGCCATGTATACCGGCCTTGTGATAAGCTAATTCTACAACCTGACAAAATGTGCTTTAAACTTGCTGTACCTGAGCAGAGTGGGCACGATTGATCGCCCTGTACCCAGAGACTTAGGTTCTGCGGGGTTGGCAACACATCGTATGTCGCCCCTATCAGAAATTTAATACGGCCTTCCTCCATATTCCACAGGTCCCTCCAACTAAGTTTCCTTTTCTCAACACCTTCCCAATTCAACCATTGTCCCTGTTTGGCTTGACCAACTGCTTTTGCCCCTCTTAACAACTCCTCCTGCCTACGCACCTGTTCCACTACAAGCTTTCTTTTCTCCTTTAGACCTGCTTTATTCCACACTGGTTTGCCTGGGCCAAGCCCCAAGCCTCCCCGGCCAAATTGAACATTTCCTACTATTTCTGCATGCCTAAGAGCTGCCTCTGCCTCCTGCACTGCTGCCCTTGGGTTCCATTTCCTCCCCCCAGAAGGATTCGGAACCACATTGCTAACTAACATGTCCTTACTCCCAGATAATAAAAGTTCTGTCCTAACCTTAGTGCATTTAAACTCCTCTGTTAGACTGGATACTGGCAGCTGAAGCATTCCTTTCCCATACAAAGCTACATTGCTTAAGCACCTGGGAGCACCCAACCATTTTCTAATATAAGAGCTAACTAGCCTTTCCATTCTCTCTGCTACAGATAATGGGACTTCATATACTGACATTGGCCACATTAACCTAGGATACAAGCCAAACTGCAAGCACCACAACCTCAGTTTTCCTGGGAGCCCTGATTTATCTATTCTCTCCAGCCCTTCTGCAACATCCTTTCTAAATTGCACAACCTGTTCAACATCATTCAGGTCCACATTGTACCACCGTCCTAGACTCTTAACTGATTTCTCCCTAATTGTTGGGATTTCCTCACCATCTATAGCAAACTTTCTATCACTTACTTTCCCTCTGTATATTGAAATACTCCTTGACTTACTAGGCTTAATCTTCATACTAGCCCACTTGAGATTCTGATTGACTTTATCTAACAACCTCCTTGTACATGGCACTGTTGAAGTTAGCAGTGTCATATCATCCATATAAGCCCTAATTGGTGGAAGACGCATTCCATTCTGCCGTCTCTCTCCACCTACGACCCACTTGGAAGCCCTAATAATTACCTCCATAGCCATTGTGAAAGCTAGCGGGGACACTGTACATCCTGCCATAATACCAACCTCCAATCTTTGCCAGCCTGTTGTGAGCTCTGCGATACTTGCACACAGTCTGATGTCTTGGAAATATGCTTTCACCAAGTTAACAACTATCTCCGGCACTTTAAAGTAGTCAAAGGAACTCCAAATAAGGTTATGTGGCACTGACCCAAACGCATTAGCCAGATCTAAAAATACAACATTCAAGTCTCTTTTCTCCCTCTTAGCTGTCTGAATCTGATGCCAAATCATGCTAGTATGCTCTAAGCATCCCGCAAATCCTGGTATCCCTGCTTTTTGCACTGTCGTATCTATCATACCATTCCTTTCTAAGTATTTAGCCAGCCTCTGTGCTACGATACTAAAGAAAATCTTTCCCTCAACATTTAGGAGAGAAATCATCCGAAACTGGCTAAGGTCCGATGACTCCTTCTCCTTAGGGATGAAGACACCTCCTGCCCTGCGCCATGCTCTTGGAATACTTTGTTTCTCCCAAACTATTCTCAGGTATCTCCATAGTGTCCTTAAGATGCCAGGTGCACTCTTATAGACACGGTAGGGGACTCCATTAGGCCCTGGGGCCGAAGAAGCCTTTGCACGCCTAACCACCTCCACCACTTCTCTCCACCTAGGTGGGCTCACATCCATCTCCTGCTCCACTTCCCCTAATGGTGGCATGTCAGGTGGAAGACCTATGTTCCTATTCTCCTTTGAATCTGAATACGTCGACTTCAAATACTGTTCAATCTCTGATTTCGTTGCCTTAAGTTGCCCTCCTTTTTCTTGATTAAACAAGCCTTTCACAAAATTAAAGGGGTTCCTAAAAAATGCTGACCTTGCACGTTCCTTCTTCTTTCTCTTCTCCCTAAGGTGTTCTGCCCTTCTGAGTACTGCTAACCTGCTTCTCAGTTCCTCCTGCAACACCTTAATTCCCTCCCTTTCTTCTTCTGTCGCCTTCCTCCACTGCTTTCTTAACTGCCTCCTTTCCTTTACTAACTTCTCTATTTCTCTTTGCCGCCTAGACTTGCCGACCTGCACCCTCTCGCCTTTCCTTTTGACAAGCACCCCAAATCTCTCTCGACCATAGGAGTAGATCACATCTCCAATTTTATCCAATTTCTCCACTACATCTCCTCTAAGCCTGCTTAATATGACTGATAAATCTCTATCAACTGCCTCCCACTCTTTGCTATCATTAGCCCTCGGCCACTTAACTCTAGCTTTCTGCTCCATGCTTCTCTCCTTGGCTGGCCTGTTGCCCTCAACACCAACTGCATCCCCTCTCCGTACCTCCTCCTCTCCAGGGATAGTGTTACTGATATCCTGCGAACTGTGGTTTTCTACCTGTCGCTGGACTTCATCCGACTGATTCGACTGACTTCTCAAGAAATACTGGTCGATGCGGCCACTCTGCCCTTCCACCGCTAAACACTTCCTCCTTCCCTGATGAGTTCTAAGGCCTCGGATTGATGTTATTTTCTGCCAGCCACATGGGCAAACTTGAAGCTTCTTATCCTCTGCTGCACAACTTTTGCTCTCCGAAATACCCTGTTGGCTCCTTCACAGCAGACATGTTCAGAAAGTTCCAGAAGAGGAAGCGAAAGAAGAAGGAAACTGCTTGAACATCATGTTTGTGGTTACATGCAGAAGTACATTAAAGACCCAAAATATAAAACAAAATGATTTGAATTTTTTTTTTTTTTTCTGTTCGAGACATGGTTCCTGCACTATGCTGTACTGAGTGCGAAAGTAAGTACATACTTCACCTGCTTCACTTTAATGTGGGGAGAATTTGTTTTCGGGACAGAATGGTAACAATGCTCAGTAAAACGTGTTGGCAGCACAGCACACAACCCTGATTTAAAAAAATATAAAAAATGTAAATAAAAACAGAATGCAATCACTGCAACTGTTTACCAACAAACATTTTAAAGTGTTCCTGAACCCATGTAGTAACATCCTTTATACATTCATGTGCTCACAAAGAGGTGAACCTCTCTCCATCCTCGCTGTGAACGACTGAGCCCAGGATGCTCCTTTCATACCCAATCATGATACTATCACCTGTTACCAATCAACCTGTTTACCTGTGGAATGATCCAAACAGGTGTTTTTGGAGCGTTTCACATCTTTCCCAGTCTTTAGTTGCTCCCGTCCCAACTTGTTTGAAACATGTTGCTGCATCAAATCAGAATAAGCAGATATTTACAAAAATCAATGAAGCTGATCAGGTGAAACATTAAATATGTTGTCTTTGTGCTATTACTAATCACAAGTGTGTAATCACAGCCTTTTGGTTGTCCAGAAGAGCTCTGTCATAATTTGACACTGTTATCCAGTCTTGCACCTTTTACATCCTGATCACCTGTGTTTTAACAATTTAAGATTTTAGTCATAGGTGATAAGCTCGTAGGGCGTTCAGGGCTTCAGGACTCACAGGCAAAACACAGACAAAAACTGAAGGCAAGCTCAACAGGCTGGTTTATTAACAAAATAGTTCTTTCCAAAAATCTGACAACAAAAGGCGCTTAGGCAAAAAGGCAACTTAGGCAGAAGGGCAGATAACAAAGACGAGATGAAGGGGCAGGAGACAGGACTGGAGCAGATCTCAAGACGAGAAATAGGGTTAGTCACAGGTAACAGCAAATGTAAACTAGATAAAGAGCTGATGACGGGATAGGATGCTGCTGGAGAGGCTCTGGAGAGAGAGAGAGACAGAGGCTCAGAGGGAGACCGAAGGTTACTATAGATCAGATAGCGCTCTAGAGGAGGATGTAACAGCTTTCTGTAATACTGATCATCAAGGTTTTTTGAAACGCCTGAATTCTGTTGTATTAGATAAAACATCTGAATTGTTTTGCAAATGACCTCAGTGGTAAAACACAAGCGGGTTGTGGCCACTGGCTATCAGTCCAGTTTTATGAGTGTTAACAAAGGTGTGCCACAGGGTTCTATTCAAGGAACACTTTTATTCACAATTTTTAATCATGAATTAGGTGAAAAAATTAGAAACAGTACAATTCATCTGTATGCAGATGATACCATTCAATATTCTATACAAAACAGCACCCTCTGTTGCCCAAGTGGTTTTAAATTTGAATGTTGAGTTCTGTACTGCACAACGAATGTTCTTACTACTTTTAATGAAACATGAAAGAATAACCTATTATTAATACCCTGGTTTCTGGCTCTGCTTTATATATATAAAAAACATATTAAGGAAAACTTTTTTAACATTAGTAATTAATAATATTTTTAATTGTAATTATTATTACTTTTTAAATAGAAATAGAACTTGCATTAGTCAAAACTGCATAAAGCAAGTTCAGTCAACTGTTTTACCTGCTATGGATTATGGTGATATGATTTCATAATATTTCATAAAGAGACTGGGAAACTGTCTCAGAAATACTATGTACCACACAAATGGAGCAACTGGCAGGAACTCGCAAAACTAGACAAGCTGATCCCTTTTCTTCAGTTTAAATGCTGAATGAATTGATGTTTTCCTTGGCCTGCTTGTTGTGAAAGTGTTTTGTATTACAATTTACTTTTTATAATTTTGCATTATATATGTATTTTATGTGTTTTGTTATCAGAGCATCATTGCAAAAGAGAGCTTGCTCTCAGTGGATTTCCCCGTTAAAATGAAGTCTAATTTACTTCTACAGTTTATACTTGTACTGGTATTTAAGTATTTGTATTGTTGAGACTTTCTACATTTACACCACTAACACCACTTATACTGTCCACTCACACATTCAACATGAGATATGTGTTGTCAGGTAATAATAATTTTTTTGCTTGCGGCTGATTGCTTTTTACATTGTTGCTATTTTTAGCTCTTATCTACCAGTGAAATATAATAAGACTATTTACAGTTTGATAATCAGCAGCTCCTGTAAACTAAACTGTGTGTCACTTGCTCTCATCATCCTCTTTAATCTTCTGTTTTGTTAAAAAACAAAAAAAACAACAACTAAAAACCGTCATGATCAGTGCTTGTACAGGAACCTGTGCATATGTTGAGTGTATGCTGTGTGAGTGTGTTTGCACATCTGTCCATTTAGCGCTCATCTTGCAAACTTGCCTCCTCAGCAAGAGCTGCTTCATATAGAACTAGAAAAGTAGATTTGCATGCACATAATCAAAACTGTGTGTTCCCATGTGTGTGATCACATGAAGAAGAGCAGGCAATAGGTATTTACCGGCTGACCAGTGTCTCGCTGACAGATTGAGATTGGGACGCTTTCGGCACTATGTGGATTTATGGATGCTTTGACGCCACTTTCCTCCTAAATTACAGCCTGGCCGGGAACAATGAGATGGCCTGGGAATCAGGCCTGATGCTCTGAACCTCCCCTGGGGTTAACAGTCCCTGACTCAACCCTCTGCACTCCATTTTACACCCTCAACCAGCAGCTCATCCTCTTTTCCAGTTCAGAGAGAAGGGAAGAGGGGGAAACAATCCAGTGCAAGAAAACAACTTTTTTCTTCTTTAAAATATTTCTTCTCCTTGCATAGTGATATAAATCAGTTTGTATTCATTTATAAAGAAAGGCAGCAATTTTCTTTTCTCTGTGATTCAAACTGTGACCAACAGAATTATGCATTTCCATGATTATTATCATAATTTCTCCATATTTCCATTCTCCTGCTGCCCTCACTCTATTGAGGTCTGTTGATGTTTTCCCCCCTGCAGGGCTGGAGATGGGCCACCTACATCGATTTCACACCCAAATCACAGATAAAGAGGAGAAAATCAGCTGGTCCACTATCATGTATAATAGTGTGTTCGGTGTGTGTGTGCAAATAAAACCTCTGTGAACAAAAACTGTGCTGAGGTAGGATAGGATTTAGTAGCCTGATGAAAGGTATGAAAAAGAGTGCATTTAAATTATGCACTCTTATGTAAATGGTTTGCATATGGCATACAGACACGCAGTAATTCACTGTTCAGAGGTTAAACTGTTATGGCCAATTATATGATTTCATTTGCTTAAGTGGTATTAGCATATATATCTAGTAATATGTGTCTGTACAAGAGTAGACAGACCGTATTTCTGGTTACTTATTTGATTCAAGAATCAAGATGAATTTAGCTTACATGTGGGGAAAAAGTCACAAACGCAGGAGGTCGAGGTCTTCACTGGTCCTAAGATTCAATTCAGAATCTGAGTCGGACTGTGTCTGATTATATTCAGTCTAATAGGGTCCAAATAGCTGTCGCAGAAGGTATCAATATGTCTGATACTGTACCTGAGTGAATAAGAGCAGACTTGCTATGCGACCTGTAAGGTGCTGGCCTGGCCATCGAGAGCAATCCAGGCTTCAGTGTCTTGCCCAAAGACATGTGTTTGGCATCAAACTGCCAACCTTATGTTTGGAGCCTCTGAAGCCACAAACTTTAATCAGGCTGCTTCTCTGTTTTACTTTTTTACTTTCTTTTTCATTTCTACTACAACTCAACTTGTTTGAGCTGCAGGGCCGTCGAGA
Source organism: Chelmon rostratus (assembly GCF_017976325.1). NCBI lineage: Eukaryota > Metazoa > Chordata > Actinopteri > Chaetodontiformes > Chaetodontidae > Chelmon > Chelmon rostratus. The sequence goes on from NC_055661.1 coordinate 4,545,385, forward strand.
GCGGTTTGGACCTGGCCTAATCTGGACATGTTTTGACTTTTTTTAAAAAATCACTTAAGGCACAGCAGGTTCTAGTATTTGTTCCCCAGGTCTGTTTTGGGTCGGGAGAGGCCAGACAGTCAGAATTAGACTGTAGTACTGACAGAGGGAAAAAAAAAATACTGTAAAAACTGAACAAAGCAAAACTGATTTATTTGAGCAGGACTGAGTTAGTCCATGGGGGAGGCTGTCAGTCTCCAATAATGTTCAATAGATTAATCAGCTATCAAAAATATTACAAAGTGATCGTCAGGAGCAAAGAGGGAGAAATGAAATGGCCTTAAACAAAGAAGGTTTCAGTCAAAAACAGCAAGGGAGGAGGGAGAGATGTAGGGTAGCACAGAGGTCAGTAGTGCAGGAGTGGAGGAAGGGGCTGTGGTTAGGGTGTGTGTGTTTGTGTGTGTGCTTGTGCGTGTGCGTGTGCGTGTGCGGGGAAAGCAGGTTGTTTATGGCGATCTTGTCACGTTTCGTCTCTCTGGGACAATCAGGAGATTAAGTGTTGAGGAGTGGCTGGGGAGCGGCTGCAGTCACATGCCATTACTCACTCCCTGCATCACAATTAGTGCAAATGGCGCATTACAGGGAAATTATCATCAATATGATATTAAGAGACTCTGGCTAAACCAATCAGGGGAAAAGTGCTTATCCACTGGTAACCAAAGATGACTCCGAGACGGCGGCACACGGAGGTGACACTGACAAGGCCGCTGAGCCGTGAGACAGACGGCCAGAGATCAAGAACGGAAACAAACTGCAAAGAACTCAGAGGAAATAACCTCTGACAGTACAGCACGAGCATCTTACAGATGTCGTTAGAAGAGTCATTCAATGTGCAGCTTGATTTAATCAGCTTCAGAATACACAGAAGGATGGACAATCATGCTGATGGCTGACGGCGTCCATGACTGGAAACTAACTGGTGGTGAAATGTACAAAAGTGAAACTGAGTCAGACTCACCTCTGAGTTATCCCCATTTAAACTTTATTAAGTTTTTGGCCACTCGGGGGCAGCACAACAAACTGTAAAGATAGCATGGACATATTATTAACGTATAAGGTTGATATAGTGAACATGGTAGCAAACAGTATCTTATTTCTAACATCATCATGCTCTGTTACTGTAGCTATAAATCCTGCTCACTGTATAAACTGTATATAATCATATGTACATACACTGTACATAATCACCCACTCCATGTATTTAAAATTTAGAAAAAGACTTGATTTGCATATAGATGTTTTATTTATGTTGTTAATCATTGGTGCTCTATATGTGTGCGTGTGTGTGTGTGTATGATGTGATATTTTACTTCACATACTTGTTAGGTTGTTGTCCTTGTTCTTAGCTGTTATATCTGTTCCTGTGTAAGGAATGGAATCACATTCCTCCCGTCACACAGTGAAATTAGCTTTTACTTTACAGAACAAATGTTTGTCCAGTACTCACTCTCTTTTTACCTCCCCTCTGGTTTGCCTTTGTGCCGTTCAGCGCTGTGATGCCGGCCAGGAAGCTTGCACGACTTTATCTGAGCTTTTGCACTGAAACCAGCTGCCTGCTGACGAAACTGATGAGAGCAGAGAAAAGTGAAAAGATGCTGAAACACTCCCCGCAGCTCGGTTCAGTGCAGAGTGATAATTCTCAGAGGGTTTATCACTGCCAGCGACACCTGCCACCTTACACACAGCCATCTGAATACCGAACTACTAATTAGAACATTTTTAAAGTTTTCTTGTAGGTTAACGAAAACTTTACAGGAAGACTGATGGTTGACTTGTCATCTAAGTTTGGCTGCAACTGAAGATAAATTGAAGTTAAATCCAAATAGCTACATCAATTTAAACAAATTGTTAAACAAATATATATAAAAAATAAATTACTCACATGACTCATCCAATTATTTTTCAATGCAAAATTTGGTGATTAAATCAAATTTGAAAGAGTGGTGGAAAAAATGTCCTAACTAATATATTTATTGTGCACAAAGAAAACCAAGAAAACAGATGCTCCTTCCTAAATGTACCCATCAAATCTGCAAATCCAGTACGTTTCCTTCTTCCCTCTGTGATGGAGGAATGCTTTAGTTGGTGTATTGTCTTTACATGGTGTAATCAATGATTTTTTACTATCTCCACCCTGATGAAGACTCTGTGAGGTTGACGCCAGTTTAAACCAGTAAATGCCTGACAAAATAAAGACTTCTAACATAACTTTTCTGCTTACTCGCTCTAGGAGCACCATTTCTTTTTGGTAGGGTATATATTTTTTCTGTCTGGGTTTAAAGGGCGTTGAGAGGCTGTGTGTTTATCACTAACAAATCAATCAGATCGTGTAATGTGGCTCTCATTAACAGCAGCCTGCGGCATATTTCCCGATAAGACTTGTGACGAGGTGCCTCCCGTGATGTCTCCCTTCAGTTTGGAACATCATCTCACACTTTCTGATGAAATAGTGCTGCAAGCAGGGATTATCTTCATCAGAATTAACCTCTGTCTTGCCTTTTTTCCAATTTAGCGATAAAGACGGTGAAAACCAAACCCAGGGGAAAATCTCTACCCTTCTCGTCAGTCCTGATGGTGACAAAAGTAGAGACAGATAACTTTCAGCTTTATTAATATGATGAAATGTACAGCAACTCTGCACGTCAGTCAGGGTAAAAATAAAACCTGTGACCAGGCCGGGCTGGCATCTGGATGAATAATGATGGTATTTACAAGCGAGCAGTATGGAGACACAAAGCCTCACAGTTTTCTGTTTCTTGATAAGACAGTGAAGAATAAAATGCCTGCTTTGCTTTTCTTGGCGAATCACCGTTGGTCACTTTACAGAATAAGAGAGACAACTGCAAATCCTCCGGTTCTAATATCAGCTGTAATTCTCCACTCCTGTGCATCCCCCTCACTTCTCCTCCCTCAACTCCATCCCTCTCTCCTTCATTACTTCTCCATATGTAGATAGCCGCACATTATTATTTCGCTGCCTTATTTTGCTGACACAACACTAGCCAAATGAAGTGAGATATACGGCCGGGCTTATTGGTGGAGATGGCCAATCCCTTCTGGCCAAAACCATTAACAAAATGGACCACACTTTGTCTCCTGGTGGTTTTCAAATTGTCATGTGTTGAGGAGAAGGAGGCTATTTTTAGGGCTTAATCACATGTAGAAACTAGCAAACAACAAATCAAGTCAACTTTCAGCTGTCTGGAGATTTCTGCTAAGGCAGACTGAAAATAAATAAAACTGGACACTGACAACTGGATCCCTAATGTAGCCTGTAATGGCTGACTAGGACTTCCATAATAACTAAACAGAACTGGTGATGAGTAAATCAAGAAGGCAATTATGACATGTTTCAAAAAATTGAAATTTACAGTAGTCCACCGTAAATGTGTTTCAGCGGTCTAATCAACTGCTGACTCCCCACATGATGTGTTCCTGCACACACAATACACTGTAAAAAACTATATAACTGTGTCATTGAGTGTGTTGTGAAATAGTCATGGAATTTGTACAGCAATTCATTGTAGTGTAAGCCTATCTGGGTCTGATTGATAAAAACAATTATAAATCATGTTTTTAAATGTAATGCCAGAATATGACCCAACAGTGCCTCAGTGTGGTCATTTATATTTTCAATTAGAAGTGTCTCAAACAAAATTCCACAGCGACTTTAACTTGTACATCCTTGTTGCTGGAGGACGTACTGATAACACAGCCAGATACCGTTGCTGGCAAGCTTGCCGTCAACCTGCTAGCTACCCTAGAACATGCCTGCACAAGTCAGCCACAATAGCCCACCACTCTTGCTGGCTTGTTAACTACCGGTTCGCTAACAGGACAGCATGTTCATACAGCCTTTACACCTTGGTAGAGCAGGGTTATATACAGTAAAACTGGATGGTGTCATATAGCTAATATAATCTTCTTCCTCCATTCTCCAGCTCTGCATTCTCTCAAAGGTCAGCGCTGTCGAGATGGTTTTCTGTTGGTCAAATGTTGGTGGCAAATGTCAGGTCAATGTTTCAAAAGATCTGCAAGGATTTACCTCAATGAGTGTGTCTACTAGTTGATTCCATTGAAAAGAACTGATTTTGGACCTAAATGTTGATGTTATAAGTGATCGATCGACTGGGCCTTGCTTTGTGAACCATGCGAAAAAACAATTCCTTTGTATTTATACATTTCATATATTTTTTTCCATACTTGGCTGCCACAACCATGACTCTTGAACACATCGTGCAATTGCTGCCACATTTAAACAGCTTACACCCTGAGTGATCCTATCAAATGTGATGGCATTACATATATAGGCAGCACTACGGCAACAAGACTCAAAGTTTGCACAGTTTATGATGCGTTCAAAACCCTAATATTCCCATGCAGCGTTTAGGTATTGTCCAAAAAAACAGAATTGTCTATCGCTGTGTGTATTTTGGTGCAGTTCCACAGTCAGAAAAAAGATCTAAACATTCTCTATTATTAAAATAACACATTCAGAGGATTGTGCAGCCTTGGTGGAGGTATGTGCTCTCTGAGGGCTTTCTAGTTTGGAATTAGAGTTTGCTATGTGTGTGTGTGGGCGTGCAGGTAGGTACAGTAAACAGTGTGGGCGTGTGTGTGTGTGGGAGAGAGAGAGGGACGAGAGACAGCCAGCGTGGGTCTAGGTGTGGTGCGGTTGGCCTGGCTCATTTCACAGCTGTATAGGGATTAGGTGGTGGAGTGCGGTGGGGTAAGCTGTCTCTTTTATCTCATTCAAACATGTTGCTAATTCAGCAGAGAGCGGCTGCCGCGGGAGCCTGTGCCACTAAGCGCTGTATCATTCTCCCTGCCGTGAATAAACTGCTAGTCCTAATCCCCAATCAGCCGCCGTGACACGGATTATCACCCGCGACAAGCACAGCGACCCAGCAGCGAGGAGAGGAGAGGAGAGGAGAGGAGAGGAGAGGAGAGGAAGAGGAGGAGGAGGAGAGAAGAGGAGAAAGGAGGTGAGGCAGGAAGAGGAAAGGAGAGGCAGACAAGAGAGCAGAAGAGAGGGGTGGAAGGAGAGGAGAGGAGATGAGGTTGTAGGGAGAGGGGAAAAGAACGGGAGAAGAGAGGAGATGAAAGCATGAAAAGAAAGAGAGGAGGGGATAGAAGGGGATGGGTGATGTGACGAAGGAGAGGAGAGGAAGAAGGAACAGGAGACGGAAAGGGGAAGAGACGTTGAAAAGAAGGAGGGGAGAGAGGAGAGAATAGGAGAGGAAGAAGGAATTGAACAGAAGGAGATGAGGGTTAGGGGCAAAGAGGAGAAGAGAGGACGGAAATTTGGAAAAGAGAAGAGACAGAAAAGGTGGGAAGAAGGAAAGGAGGGCGAGGAGAGGAGAAAGTAGGAGAGGAGAGGGAAGAAGACGTTAGGAGGACGGATTAGAAGAAGGCTAGGAGAAGAAAGAAAAGCCGAGGAGAGGAGAAGGCAAAGAAGAGAGGAGGAGAGAAGGACATAGAGTGCACAAGACAGAAGGATGGAAATAAGGCACATGGGGTAAGAGGGGAAGAGGAAGGACAGGAGAGAGGAGGAGAGGAGAGGAGAGGAAAAGAAGAGCAGATAAGAGTAGAGTGGGTGAGAAATAATGAAGAGAGGAAGAAAATAGGAAGGTGAGGATAGGGAAGGAAATGGGAGGAGAAGAGAAAGAAAGTAATGAGAGGGAGGGAGAAAAAATTAAAGGAGAGGGATAGAAAAGAAAAAGTGGAGCAAGGAAGGAGGTGAAACTGAGGCGACAGTCTGAATCTGAGCTTTTCTGAACTTTTCTTGAAGAGAAGGCACCTGAATGCCTCATGAGTGTGTGTTTTGGTCATCCCTGCTGTCTTTCAGGCCGGTGTTTCTGTGAGTGTGTGTGTGTTTATGTGTCATAGCTGTAGATTGAATCCTGCCCACAGGGCTACAGTACAGACACATGGGACACGGCGGCTCAAACAAGACCCCAGAGAGAACAGGTCCTTTTTACATCTGCTAACAGCTCTCCCTCCAACACACTGTCTCTCGCCCTTTTTGTGTGTTTACTCCTGAGCTAATTGAGATCTAATTGCTGTAACACGGTGTAAAGCCCAAGCCCAAGCCGTCACCGGGGAAATATCGCTAACAGCCAGCTACTCCCGCAGGGGATTGTGGGTAGCAGAGATGTCAGAGCTACTTAGTCTCAAAGCAGAGGCTATGAAAACAAACTTTCCCCTCTGCAGATTCAATAAAGGACCACACAGTAAAACAGACCGCAAGCCTGACAAAGTTCAAACCTCTTAAACCGCCCTGAAAACAAAGAACCGCCATCTGCAAATCTGCTTTGCATTCATCTACTTAATGTCCTGTGAAATCCATCCATCTCCTCAGGTAGTCGGCCGCCAAACATTTCACCACTTTATGACAGTGTCAGCCTGATGAGTGGTAGTGTCTTAATAAAGCAAAGCAGCGGAGTTCAATCAGGTATTGAAATAAGCCCAGCTAAGTGCTTCTGTTTGCCTCAGAAGGGAGACGATCATCAATGGCATGAAAAAGAGATGAGGTATTGATATAGTTATGAAACCAATGTTTCAAAACATGCCACATCATCAGCACAGCAGGATGAGATATTAAATATACATCTTCTTTTCACAGTGATTACAGAATTACAACTCAGAGAGAGAGAGAGAGAGAGAGGGAGAGAACTGAAACCATTAACTGATCCTACATCACAGAGGCTGATGAAGACGCTTTGTTTTCCTCACAGTAGATTAAAGGACCGTACTGTTGGTTTAGCATATTTTAGCCCATTTACTACAAACCATGCGCAGTATGATTTATATCACTCAAGACATTTGGCAGGTCATGCTGCTGTGTTTTACAGATTTGAATGTGTTTTTCTACTGTTCCAGACAGACATATACTGCACAGCAAAATATATTAGAAGACACTTAAAGAGTTCAAGCTTTTTACATTTTTTCTTCTTTTATGTGTCTTCAAAAATAGATTTTTTGTCTATTGTCTATGTCTAGATTGATCTGACCTTGGGCAAAAAAATAAAAAAGTTCAGTTTTTCAATGCTGGAATACTCTCTAATCCCAGTCTAATTTCATTGTTCTCATTAATTTAGGAATATAACACGCAAATATAAGAGCAAAACAAAAAATAATGAAGCTCTTAAAACTAGGTTTTGACACAGATACCCTCTTCAAGACAGGGCCTCAAGATTAGAATAATAAAAAAAAGCCCTCCTTATGTCCCTTATCATGTCACTTTACATCTGCCTCTGTGAATCTGTAAATCTGGAGCTTTCAGGCACCAGGAGGTCCGATGAAGTTTGCCTAATCCAGTCTTCATTTTTGCTGTGCACGTGTTTTTTTCAGGTTTTAAGTTTCTGTTATCTGTTGTTTCACTATACCAGCGTAAATCACTGAGCATGCAGCGTAACCCTTTGCATCTGATAAAAAACATGGCTAAAATGTGATCATGTGACCTAAGTAACTGAGCCATCTCCATGACAACTGAGCAAACTCCCTCATCTGAGGAAGACAATTAGATGCAGTTGAGAGCTCTGAATTGAAGCGAGTGAGAACACAAGGAAATGTCCAAATTACTATTATTATTGTTTTTGTTTGCACTTAATAAAGTTCAGCAAGAATGTAAAGTACACATGAAAACAGTGGGCTAAAAACATTGGTCTGATCATTTAGTTGTGGTTCTTAAATGGTTTGACTCATGATGGAGAGTGAAAATTAAGGTTTACCCCAATGGATGATAAGAATTACAATAGCGATGCTTTATTATACTAACAAGCATGTATCAGCTGCCCTGCCCTCCCCACCGCATCATGATTGATCCATAAAAACAACCAGTTACCACTGTCAAAGCAGATAAATCAACCAATCACATGCATGGATGTGTTTAATCACACATTAGTCTAATGCATATCTCCTGCTGTTTAGGGAGCTGCTTTTACTGCTGATACACACACACACACACACACACACACACACACACACACACACTGAAACAACAGCCCAGCAGGGCAATCTTCCGCCCCATCAGTGCGTTAACTTTCTAATTTACTGTGTTCTTGAAGTGGAGGAGATAGTGAATGAGCGTCCCGAGGAGGAGCCGGTCCCTCACACAGCAGGGGCTGGGAGGCCCCCTGCAGCCCTGACACACACTCAGACAGTCTGAGCGTCACTGGGATACGCACTTCGTCTACACAGTGGATGTCAACGGGATGAGATTACTTTGTGTATTTGCATGCAGACGGTGGCATAAAGGATGGCATGGGCTTGGGAACACTTCCTAAAACTATTGGTAATAATAATAATAATAATAATAATCATAATAATATAGTGTACATCAAGCTAGAATCAATTTGCAAGTCAGGATCTGTTCCTCCCAACACCGATGCCCCTCTGGGACTGGCTTATCTAAAGTAAATCAAATGATTTCAGCTTCAGGTACTCTACAGTGCCTGATACATAGATTATATATATTAACACAGTGTTCTTTTTCAAAATGACTGTTGAAACAACAAGACTCCTGTAGCTTTTCATATTACTCGCAGCCAGTGAAAGTTCCTCTGAGTACGAGCACTCTGTGAGCAGAAAGCAGTGGATAAAAGTCTGAAAGCAAAGGCACAGATTGGCAGACTTGTTTCTTATTCCAGACCTGTTTGCAGATTTTACTCAAATGCTGTATATCTTACTTGGCAATAAATCATCAACATATGATTAAAGTAAATAGATGATAGCAAATAAACATGATCGTATCATATCAGCTAGTTCGCTGATCAAGCTAACATACGTATGCATGTATGGTGATATTGTTAAATTGAATTAAGGATGACTTTGTTGTGAGCTCTGCAGTGAGCTAGGCACCCTAACATTAACTTTCCTTTACTTGACAACAGATATTCCATGTAGTCCACCAAAAAACAGTTTAAAAACTACAAACATCCATGTTCCTAAAGAGGAGCGTGAGAATGTAATGTTGATATTTATAACTTACCTTTAGAGCACTGTAAGAAGCACTGAGTGACAAAGTCTTTTTTCTGACAAACTTAACCTGCAAATTGTCTGAAAATGTTCATATTAAGTCAATATGAGAACTTTTAAAGGCAAAAAAGTGTCTCGTTTTGCAGCTTGTTGTGGAGTTCTTCTGCCTTCAAAGGGCCAAAAATTTGCTTAATTTAAAGCAGCTTTTATGTGAGTCTTCCAACTCACTCAAACCTACAGACGTAATTTCTTTTGCAGGACTGAAGCTACGTCACTCAGTTCTGCATCAGTGTTTGCATCCTCTTAAAACTCTCAAATATGTCCTTGCATGCTCTCGCGTCTTGCAGACTGAAAGGTGCACCAGTTTGTTTTGTGATCAGTCCAGTAGTTTTGTCCTGACTGACCTTCAACATGTGGACATGTGTGATGAGATACAGTATGGCTGGACGACCATGAGTGTGTGTGTGCTCTGCTTGCTAGTTAAAGCGTCACTGGCAGTGCCAGGGCAGAGACAACAGCAGATGAGAGAGGCTGAGCACCAAAGCAGCCGTGGAAATCCTCTCTACATCCTCCTCCTTCTGCAAGCAGATCCCTATGAAATGGAATAATCTTTTCTTTCTCCACCTCTTTATCTCACCCTGTCCTCCTTAACGAACCCCTTCTTATCCTCTGGTCACTCCCCTTTGCCTAAACTCCTGTCTTATTGCGCCGCTGTGGAGTTCACTTTACTTCTGGTTTCTCCGTCTCAGAGGTTCCAGACGATTCTTCGTCGCTCGCCCTCATTTTCATAAAGCGACGACGTTCTGCAGAAAGAGCGTTAAACAGGTAAGTCATGGAGAGAAGAGAGCGAGAGCGGGAGAGAGATGGAGAGACAAAGGGAAAGACGAAGAGAGAGGGAGCAAAAGTTAGTGGTCAGCAACACCACGGGCATCATAAATCAGATTTCCCACAATCCCCTGCGGAGGGGCCCTTCGCTCGGCCTTGTGTGGACACGCTCAGCGGGGCGCGGAGCATCGATTGGCGTCGCCACGCCGATGCTGACTGTGCCGGGTTCGGAGGGCGAGAGGGTTGAGGGGTGAGGTGGGAAGGGGGGTGGGAGGGGGTGTTGGGTGTGTGTGTGTGTGTGTGTGTGTGGGGGGGGGGGGGGCCTCATGAAGAAATCTGCCTCAGCATCAAACTAAAACAGCAAACCAAACCGAGGAAAACCTAGGTGTGTGTGTTTTGTGTGTTTGCGCAGGAGAATGTGCAGACTCGGGGGTAATTTCCTCCCCCATCAGCACACCCTCACTCACTCCAACACTTGCCCCCTTCTTCTTCTTCTTCCCCGCTCATCACAATCTTCTGCCCACTCACTCCAGGGCAAACGGGGGGAACAAGACCTTCTTGCTGCTGCAGGGTTTGCGCTGAGAGGCCGGGATCCAGCTCAGATCCAGCTCACACAGCCGGAGGTCAGCCGTCGACTCAACACTGAACCCAAACTGACATTTACCAACATGTCAACATTATCTGTTAGCATGTTTGAATAGACCCCATGTCTTGTCTAACTCAGTGAGGGGGGTTGTAGTAGTGAAGTTACCCTGTTAGAAATGATTACTTTGTAAAAAATTAGCTCCAATGATCACTGAGGCCTGAGCTGTGCTCTGAGTATCCAGGACACTGTGACATTATGACAAAGAGGAAGAATGCGAGGAATAAAAGAGGCGATATATCTCTGCTGCTTCTGCTGCATCAACATTGATCCTTTATTTTTTTAGGAGTCTGACAGTGTGTAAACTGGTGGAGTACTTTTTTAAGGCTTCAAAAAACTCATTTACGGCTAAAAGAAGCCAGCGTTGACTGATGGTAGGAAACAGGACATGAACCGTCCATCGTCTCCAGTGTCGATGGAGTAGCCCTTCCTCCTCTTTCTCTTCATCACTTTCTTTCCTTTCTCCTCACCAGCTAGTTTCACGCTGCTGCACTTTTTAAAAAACGTTTCTGAACTTTGTGGCTAAATCGAATGTGAATCAGCGTTTCCACCATGTGAATATGCTGTGAGAAGATTACATAATTAATGGCGCCCCATTAGCTGTGACACATGGTGACGTGTCATCACCGCTTCCCACCAAAGATGCAGATGCAGATTATTATTTTTTTTAGAATGAATGATGTTGTCTCTTCTCTCCTCCGCCCGGTGGTGTTTCTCTCAGCTGCTTTAGTGACAGACAGTGGGATGATGTTCAGATGTTGTGATAACTTCCCTCCCATCCCTTTCTGTTCTCTCTGTCTGTCTGGTGGAGTGGAAGCCTGTGGTGCTGAGTGGATGATTGAATGAAAAAATGCTCATAAAATACGTGTGCATACTATCGCCAGAAACAATGTGAAGGAACTGCACGGGCCTTCCCCTCATCTCTCCTCCGCCACTACTCCCTCTATCGCTCCATCCCTTCCTCACTCTCCTTCTCTCACTCCCTTTCATAAATTTCATTAACAGAGAAATCCCATTAGCTCCCTCTCTGGCCCTGCCTCTCAGGGTTAACAACTTTGCTTAGCCATGTAAATTCAGAGCTTAGTCAGGCCGATTCGCCACACAGCCACCGCCGGATGCACGCTGTCCTCGCCACATTTAACGCTATCTTTGGATACGTTCATGTGTGTAAAAATGTGGTTGTGTGTGTGTGTGTGTGTGTACGCGTTGGCTGAGGATGTGAGTTCTGTGTAAACCTCTTCCAGCAGATAATCTGGATATTGTGTGTGTTTGTGCATCTCCATATCATATACATACTGTACATATTCCCAGGGTCTGGTGTGTGAAGTGGAGAGGGACAGACACTTATCTCCCGTGGGCAGGACCAAGGAGTCTTACCGCTGGCCTCGCTCGGCCCTCCTCCTCCCCAGCAGTCTTCCTCTGACCTCCTCCTTCCCTCTCTGAGGCTTTAACACGCGAACCCAGGAAGATTTACTCCGTATTGGCACCGCTGTCGGCTCGCTGGCTCCCAAACAAAGTGAAGCAGCTATAAGTGATATTTCACTTCACATTTTATTCTCTCTGTTTTAACACAGGTATGTCCAGGGATGGACGGTCTCGTGTTCGAGCTTCCTTTCTGAGTCACTCATGACTGGAAGTTTCAAGCCATGAGCAGAAAAATATGCTTTTGCGTGGGTCAGTTACTGCATTCACAGGGGTTTGAAAAGTTTTGCTTCTACTTATAGATTTTTAAAGATTTTCCACTGGGGCACAGGTTTAAAGGTTGGAGAAAAATAATAAAAAAAATATTAGCTTTAAAGCTAAAAATATTAGCTTTCCATAATCTTAACCAAGTGGTTTTTGTGCCTGAACCTACCCAGACCTTAAACTGAAGATTTAAATGCAAATAAATGTAAAGTTTGAATGTAAAGAACGTAAAGAAAGTTTCAACTTGGGCAAGAGAGCAAGCTGTGTGAATGCAACATTACTTTTGACAAACCAATCTCAACTCGAGGTCGGCTTACTTGCTCATTCTGTTTTCCACTGCATCACACTGTCTTCGTCAGCAAATGCAGTTGTCAAGGAACCGCAGATTTTCAAACTTTGCGTGATTCTTTGCATCTCCAGGACTTCTTGTCCACGTTTGGCTAAAAGTGGGGCTTGGGAGTTTCTCGTTGACTCTGAAAACAGCAGCTGGCAACACAGCAATGATGAGAAATCTTCTGCTCCGAACATCTGCAGTTCAACTCCACATTAAGAGCAAACTGAGCAAACTATGTCTTCACCTGCTGCATGCTCAAAAGCTCCAGAACAAATGAGTAAGTGGACCTTGAGATGAAGCTGCTTTGACAGCTGCTGTTTCTAAGGTCAATCAAGCTCACACAGTTTCACCCCCTAAGTTTAAAGCAGGCATGTCAAACTGATTCCATAAAGGGGTGTGTGGATGCAGGTTTTTGTTCCAACCAAGGAGGAGCACACCTGGCTGGAATCAATTAATCAGCTGATCTCAGTCTTCAGCTGATAACTAAGTGATCCCTTGATGTTGATTGGTTGGCCTGGTGTGCTCCTCCTTGGTTGGAACAAAAACCTGCATCCACACGGCCCCTTATGGAATGAGTTTGATATGCCTGGTTTAAAGGAATATTCTACTAAACCTGTATTTGGACTTGCAAACACTCACCCCCTGAGGTCCTGAAGAATAATCAACTTCTCTTCTGTTGATCAGTATGCTCAACATGTTCCAAACATCCATATGTTATACATACCGCTTCAGTGCATAGTCATTGTCAATCAGTAAGCACACAGTTAACGAACGCAGAGCTGTTAATACTCATCTCTGCATGAGCTAGTGTCAACCTTGCAAAGGGCTACCAAGGGTTAAAGGTGGGCAACACTTTAGGATTTCACTTAAAGTGTTCTAGAGTGAATAAAGTAAAATAAACCCAATTTTCAGAAGCAGAGCTACAGACTGTAAAGATGTAAGTAACTCATTTAAATAATTTAAATAAACAACCAAATGTGACAGTTATGTAAATTGACATGAAAAATCAAATGTATTTTCAAATTCAAATAGAATTTTAACATGACTTGGCCATTGAACAGTTCTCACTGTTCCACTCGCTCCCTAAAATGTTAATGCTGCACTGGTGCTGGTCATTGGTGGCCTTCAAACAAAAGGACTGAGGTTTTCTGACTGCAGCTGGTTCAGCCTGGCGCATTAAGATCTCTGGCTCCAGGGAGGAGGATTTGACCCATGAACAAGGAAACATGTCAATAACATTTGAAGGTCAGGGGTCAAGTGGCATAAACCTGTACGCTCCATTATGAAACACATCTCTAAGGTTTACAGCAGCGCTTTGATCCACTTCCTGCCTCAGGCCATCAGAGTGAGAAGGGACGATGTCTTTGGGCGCTCAGCTGTGACTCCGGGCTGACCCTGTCCACTGCTCGCTCTCAGGTGCTTTTTCACTCTATTTTTGGACCAGGCTGCTCAATGGTTTCCTGATTGATTGTGATCCTGATCAATGGCTGGCAGGGGCTGGACTCTTGTCCCAATACTGGATCTATAGCGTCTCCCTCCCATGCCTGCAGCCTGCACTGCTTCCTTCCTTGTCTGGCACTGAAGGAGGTTTATCAATGACGCTCAGCTCCCACTCCTCTGTCTGCACACTCCAGCCATTTCCTGACCCAGTCAATGTCCTGTCTGTCTCCTACACACATGCTCACTAAATAATGATCCAGTGGTGACAAGTTGCACCAACAAAGAACCTTGTCCATTGTATTTGAATAAACTTTAAAGGGTTGGTGCACCTAAATAAAAAAAAAAAAAACACCTTCACACACACACACACACACATCTTCAGCAATATGTAGTCATAATATTTCTAATCCTATCTGTCACCGCCCTGATAAAAAGAAATATTTTTTAATATGAAAATCCAAATTGCTAAGTGCCGATAGAGGTAAGAAAAGAACATTTGTCTTTGTAGTTTGGGTCAACTGCCCTTTTAGTACCAACATATACTACATAAAACACTCACCACAGCAGACACCTCTGACAAGGTCAAAGATTCCTCTGAGTTTGTCAGAATAACAAAAGAACCTGTTTCAGTAACTTTTCATGTCTGCATGTGCAACAGGATCTGCTGATTGGATGACGACAGTTATGGAGAACATCTTTTCTGTGTTAGAGGGGAAAATTGTGCAAAATTTCAATAGAGTCAGCCTTCATGACCTGTAGAGGTGGTGATTCACATTCATCACAGTGGTGTAGGATGTAATAGATGGACAGAAGCATATCTGGGCTTCAAGCTTCTGGTTTTACATCACGAGCACTCTGGTGTGTTGGAATGACGGTTACAAAACAAACTGAAAGACTGAAACAAGAAATATGCCTCTGTCCTTTGGTGGAATAACTCTACTCTTAGAGTACACACATGTTCTGGATATCAGTCATGTTTATCATATTGCTACATCTGCATTTAGCTGCATCAGATTTTGCAGGGTTGCAAAAGGAAAGGAACTGATATGCAAATGTGATGCAAATGTGGCCGGAATTGTATAATGTGATGAAGTGTTACAGCAGATTGTGTCAAACAGACCAGACCTAAAATAATTTTAAAATACTTTACACAGCTGTGGCTGTAGTAATTGTGTATCTTTTGTCCTAAACTTTCCCTGATTTGTATATTTATCGTACAGTTATTTTGTATGTTGTGTATGTTATTTTATTTGTAGCCAGGAGCTTAGAGCACAAGTTTGTCATTACACACACATACACACACACACACACACACACACACATATATATATGGATGTGCTTTGTAAATGGCCACATGGTGGCGCTATCCATACCAACAATAGAAAATTCTTGATCAATCATTGGCTAACTTTTTTCACTGAGCTCTTTCAGGTGCTTTTTTGAATATCTAGCTAACAAATAGAGCAACAAATATAAAGAAATGAACACACAACCTCGCTGGCCCAGGTAGCCAAAATGGAATCAAGCTGCAGACATACACACACACATGCCGGCGAACACACACTTGCTTGTCACCCTCCAGTTGGCTGGTGCAGCAGAGAGCAAGGGTGGGAGGGGGCTTGTTCACCCACTGTGAAAGCACTTTGGACATCCCTGGGATGAGCGAGGACTGTCAAATCCGTCCTGACGGCATTGAGGCTTTCCTCCGTGGGATCAGGCCTGGATGAGAGCCGGCTGCAGAGGCCCAAAGCCGGGGGATTCAGGCCAGCGAGTGGCCGGCAGAGCACGGCTGTCATTCAGAGCGGGCAGAGGGACCGAAACTCTTCAAACAGCTTCCACCGGATCAAGAAGACCACTCTCGCCGGCTTAGAGAGAGGCTGCTGGAGACACAGATTTGAGAGGAGAAAGAAAGGGATGTCATGTGAGATAGACTCAAGTCCACAATCAGGCCTCAGCCTCCAGCTTTGAGCTTTTGTTTGAGGATAAAGAACAAAACAAGTTATTTAGATAAGGATGATGTTTCTGTGGCGAGTGTGACGATAAGACAAGTAAACAAAGAGCTGATCAAGAGACGGATCACGCAGGTTTGATATTTCTAACAGAGTGCATTGACTAATATTGACCCGCTGTCTGTTTTAAGGTTCAATATTTGACCACGTCACAGATATCACACACACACACACAGAAACACAGGAACGCACAGGTCATAGTAAACAGAGCTCTGATTAAAAGAGTGGTTGAGTTACCGCCACACACACACACACACACACACACACACACACACACACACACACACACACACACACACAGCACATGACAGTGAAATGCAGATCAGTACCACTCAAACTGGGTGTAGTGACAATGGCTTGAAGTGGACCTGTGTGGGACATCAGGGCCATGAATAAGTGATGTCAATAAAATCACAGAGCATGGAGAGCTGACACACACACATACACACACACACTATAGCACATACATATTTATTGTACACGTTATGAGGGGCTTATGGCTTTAGAGACATACAATATGTTGATCACAGCTACTCTGAACTGGAACTGTCTGAAGGACGGTAGGTGTGTATATTATTGTATGTTTCTATGAGAAAACACACAGTGTGTGTGTACAGTGTAGATGAGTAGGTGAGTGTTGTGCCAGATTCAAAGCTTAACCTGCACATGTACACAGGATTTAATACTAGATGCTCTCGCTGATCAGCTGTTTCTCTAAGATGCTGGTGTATAGCATGAAAATTAGAGTCCTCTTTGATTGGCGACAACTTTGGTGACTGTTGGTACCGACAGCTGAGTTTTAATGATACAAATGGAAGAGTTTCGACCAACGCGTGTGTCTGCAGCCTCATCCAGTACATACATGCATCCCTTGGATCCTGCCTTTGGACTTCCTCCAACAATAACAATAAAATCACGAAAAGAGAGAATAAAGAGTCAGTCAGGCTGTAAATATGAATGGGTGTTGCTTCAAAAATGGCCGCTACAAAGAGAATCAGAAATGGGTTTGATATAATGCAAATCTTAGATATTCTCAGATATTCAGATATTCTTTGGTTAAACTGATTGATTGACTACTGCCTGGTGTCTTACCCTTAAATACACATTATAAACAAGGCTTGTAGTTTTGCTTCGTATCTTTCATAACACAATGGGCAATCCCAGCGGAAATCCCAGCAACTTGACCTTTGACCTCTCTCAGTGCTCAAGAGGGTTGACGGCAGAAATGGGTGCATGACGAGGCGGAGGAGGGGAAGGAAGGATTGGGGGCGGGTGAGGAGAGGGAGTTTAATTTTTCAATAGGACTGTCAAGGACACACAGCGGTCCGCCCAGCTCCACTCACCTGAAAGAATGTGTTTGGAGACCTCAAGAAGCAGATGTCCTCGTCACACATCTGCACTGTTCATCTTCCCCTATAAGCATTTGAAATATCATTGAGCTACTTAAAAAGCTGTGGAAAAGCGAAAGGTTGCAAAAGAATTGAAAAGAAGAGTTTATTTATTCATTCGCTCTCTCGTATCCAGAGGAACTGAAATGAAAGGACGCACACACACACATGCATGAACACACACTCTGCCTCCTCTTCCTCCCTGGGCAGCTGTTAGCAGTGTTTCACATGTGCGGAGAAGCTCCCTGCAGGGGCGGCGGGGAGAGGAGTCGAGGGTCTGCCACTTACAGCAGAGATCACCACAGTGAAAAATTAATATCAGAGACACACCACACCCAGTGTGTGTGTGTGTGTGTGTGTGTGTGTGTGTGTGTGTGTGTGAGTGTGTGGTACAGGGACAGGGGTTGGTGGGGGGCAGTAAAGGAGCACTTAAGTCAATACATGTTGAATGAGTGAAGTACATGTGTTACTGTAATGCAACAAAAGTGATGCGCTTGTGTTGTGTTTACTGTGTGGTGCTTCATGCTTATTGTGACGAAAACATTCATCCATCCAATCCATGCAACCATCCATTGATCTCTTTACTGTATGTATCTATTAACAAGTCCATCATCTGTCCGTCCATCCTCCACCCCTCTGTCATCCATCCACCCATTCATCTAAATAACTTTTCAACAATGATTCATCATTAAAACCTAATTTATACTTTCTTTATCCGTGAGTGCGCTCGGGTCTGCATGGCGTGCATTGTGTGCAGATATCCGCTTGCCATTCATGTGTTCATCTGTTCAAGCATCATCCATCCATTTATATGTCCATTAATGCACTGCTCCATCCTTTCATCTGCATATCCATGCATCCATCAGATTTCCCACTGTTACTTGGCTCCAAAGACGCACACATGGACGCATATTCACCCACCAGAATTTGAATAATAATTTCCCTGTGTTGTCTGACACAATGAAAGAATGTAAAACAAGCTTTTCAGGGAGGCGAAGTGAGCGCAACGTTTCCCCACATGCAGCCCCGTCAGATTAGATTAGGATTAGACTGAAGCAAACAGGATGTCATTCTGCGTTAATCTCCCCTAAACTCAGTTTAGCTCTACCACAGCTGACAGCTGAGGCCCATTTGGTCTGAGAGATGGCCGGTCGCTGCTGACATTATCAACCTCGCCTCCCCATCCACACACACACACACACACACACAGTTTACAGAGTTGGGAAGGCCTGGAAGGAACATAGTGAAGCTGGCAGCCACCTGAGAGAGTTGAGCCACACAACTGCCTCCGTCAGCAACTTCCTCAGAGCTTTTTAGCCACTTTCCTCCTCTAATTCAGCTCCTCGTCACGGCCCAGGTTCACTGTGTTCCGCTCCAGACGCGTTTTGGGTTTGACGTCCCCGAGGTCTGAGGAGAAAAGCTACGCATGAGTCTCTCCAGGTGAGAGGAGGAAGTGAAGGGGGGAGGGCTGATTTCTACCAACCTCTTTACCTTACTTCCCATGTGCCCCTCCGGCCTTCTCTCCTTTGTCCCTCTCCATCCATTCCCTCCATGTCTGGTCCATCAACACCTCGACACACAGAGGTCCTGACTGACTGATAGGTCACTGATCAGGAGGGACGTGTTCAGCCTATTGAAATCTACTTATTATCAATTATTCAGACACACCTCTCTCACTCTCTCAGTCCTCCAACGATGTGGCAGGTAGAGGCTGAACGAGTTCCTTGGTGGCTCGGGTCGCCTGCACACAAACAAACAGAAAAAACACGCTCACAATGTCCATGTAGGAATTGATGCTTCTGAGGACTCTCTGCTGTCCTCAACCCAAAGATGAACCACCACGACTGCACGACCTCCCCTCATCACTAGCCAAACACAAACTAAGTCTCAACCATCAAACAATGCTCTGTTTCACTCAGAAGGTCTAAACCTCAAATGGATCCTCACAAAGGTAGAAGAACGCATTGCAGTGAGTATTATCAGAGCAATTAGATATCAGAAATAGAAGCAGTCATTTGGCAGAATGTCCCACTCATCTATCCATCCATTCATTATTCTAGATGTATTACTGTGTTATTATCAATGATGCATCACGTAACAACAACATGTAAGCAGCATTTTAATGCTGACATGGGCTCATCTCATCTTCGTGGAGTGTTTTTCATTTGAGTTTCGAACAAGGCTTCATATTCGAAAAGCTGATCACATGTTTTGCAGTACTAGCTGTATATAAAGTGTATAAAGTATAAAAAAATAATTAACTAAACAATAGCTCACAGCTGAATGAGGTCTTCGTAAGAAACAAGGCAGAGGCAGTCCTGCAGGTAGTTTTTACTGAACCAGTAAACTTTGGGTATCGTCGTCTTTTAATCATTCTAACCCCAATTTACGGTTGCAAGAGTGAAATGAAGCAAAAGTCTTTGACAAAACTCAAAGTCGCCTAACTAGCTTTTTTTGAGGCTTTCTACCTTTTCACGGGTTTCATCCGCAGCTGGAATTAGCTCAGTTGTCATGGTGATGGATCTGCTGACATGCTGCTGCTTTCACCCACAGCACTTAGGACTTGACCTTAAAAGTTAAGCATTAAAGTTCATGCTTGACCTTGGAAACAGTCGTTGACAATAATTCCCAACTCGAGGTCCACTTACTTTACCGTCTACATTATATATATTCATATATAAAATATAGAAGTGAAGAAGAAAAACAATATGAAATAAACAGCTGATTAGGTTGTGAGCCTTAAAAATAAAAAGCAAAACATAACCAGGGGATTGTGTTCCCAGCCTCCTCCTCCTCCTCCTCCTCCTCCTCCCATTACATCCCAGCTGGGCTAGTAAAAGGATTTCCAGCATTGTGTAGACTGGAGGACATCTCCTGTTCTTTCTGATGCCTCTATTGAACACTTTTCCAAGGTGAGCTAAATATCTCCTCTCTCCTCCTCCTTCCATCATTTTCTACCTCTTAGCTTCCTATTAACCCTTCCAAACCTGCCCCCAGACCGCCCAAATCCGGGCTCTGGAGGAGACAGGCCTAAATGAATAAGGGGGCCAAGGAGGGTCAGCAGAAAGGCATGATGGGACTTATCATGGAGCACACATGGGAATTGTGGCGGATTTGAGTGGGAGCGTAGCGGACACAGGAATGGATCAGCCTGTGACATCATTAACCACGGGGAGCTTCCATCCGCTGGGATTTTTGGGATTTCTGTAAGCCAGACGGTGAAGGGTTGGGAGAGGCCGGATGGTCGGGGGAAGGGGCTCTCCGAGATTGAGAGACCGGAGCCCGTGATTGGCCGAAAAGCTGATATCGTGATTGAATGTCATATTCAAAAAAATGAAAGTTGTAGATAGAAATAAGGAGCCAGAGAAAGAGATTCAGGGATTTTTATTTCTGTCCCCTTTGTTCCTCCTTTCTTTTCTGCTGCATACACTATCATCAAAAATGA
This sequence comes from Chelmon rostratus, assembly GCF_017976325.1. Taxonomy (NCBI): domain Eukaryota; kingdom Metazoa; phylum Chordata; class Actinopteri; order Chaetodontiformes; family Chaetodontidae; genus Chelmon; species Chelmon rostratus. Next base: position 4,566,173 of record NC_055661.1, read on the forward strand.
GTAAAAATATCCTAAAAACACACACATACACACTCCCGCCCATGCGACTGTGCACCCCAGGCGGAGTTTGGAAGTGTCAGTGGATAACTTTGTCTCTGTCAGCAGGTCTGGCTGCTTGATGGTCGGACTTTGTCGAGGTGTTGTTTTTTCTCCCTTCGTTAGACTCGGCGTTAATTACTAATCTCACGGTCCAGCGCAGGACACTTGTGCTAACGTTAACTCTCTCTCACTAATGAGGGGGAAACCAGACAAACAGAGGGGATTTACAGCACATCACATGCACACTATTTCACTGTCGCACACACAAAACAGACACACGAATGCTCAGGAGGAGAGAAGACAGAGGCTTCCAGAGAGAGGCAAGCGAGGACCAGCTCACACAAAATATACATGTGTGCATAAGCAAAGGTGACTGGTCCGAATTCATGTCTTTTATTCATTTATTTATCTTAATGGTTAAAAGAGTGCAGTGAACAAGCTCAACCACTCTTACACTCAAGCACACAATCAGAGAAACACACCCATACTGTATGCACACACAACACAAGCAGCATGCAAAAATGCTAAACCAGCAAAATGTCTGCCCCACGCCAGATGCAGCGTCGGTGTGGGGCAGACATCCACACCCCCCTCACACGCGCATATGTGCACACAAACAAATAGTTTTGTACTTCTATGCTTTTGAGGACCCTCACTGGCATAATGCATTTTCATAAAGGTCCCCACTTTCTAAAAATGTCTTCACATCCCAAACATGTCCTCAAATTCCAAAAATGTCCCACTTCTAAAAAGACCCCACCTTCCTAAAAACGTCCTCAGTTTCTAAAAAAGGCCTCACTTGGCAAAAATGTGTTAGATTTCCAAGAATGTCTTGCTTTGCAAAAACGCCCCAGTCACCCAAATGTCCTCACTCTCAAGGTGCAACACTCAAATGGGTCCTCACAAAGACAGAAGCACAACAACACACACACGTTGCCATCCTGCCTCAGTGTGCTGCCCCCTGAGGGACAAAACAATTAATGACCCTACTGATGACCGCATCAGCGCTGGTGGGGCAGGCAGTGTCCTCTGAGAGTGTACATCATGACCAGAGGTGAGATCTGTGTGTGTGTGTGTGTGTGTGTGTGTGTGTGATCAGGACGGTGCATATGGAAGAGCTAAGGGAGGCACCTCTGGGCCCAGGTGATGTCACACAGCAGCTGCACGTGTGTTAGCTCTCGCTTGTGTGCCGTCCACACTTTACCCGCTCGTATCCCAGCACCAGGTGACGGGTGTGTGTCGATGGGCCGAGGGTCTGTTTTTGCTGAGGTGTGTGTGTGCGGATGTACGTGTGTGTCGGAGGCAGACGCAGCATTTTAAAGCTCGGGCTTCAGCACAAAGGGAGCTGCGCTAGCTAACCATCAGCGCTTTAGCTGCAGCGTCCACCTCTGAGGGGGGAGGGCGGGGTGTGTCGGGCAGCCTCCCCCGCCCGGGAGCTCCCCGCGCCGCCTCCCCCTCTCTGTGGCCCTGTAGCCTGGCAGGGTGATGAAGGAGAAGCTGTCAATAAGAAAAGAGGCCACGCAGAGGTTCAAACAAACTGCTGTTAGAGACACAAACTAACAAGCCTCAGGCCAAGGCCTCTTCTTCATCTCTCTTCTTCTCTGTTCTTCTTCTTCTTCTCTGGTCTTCAGCGTCTGCTTTTTAGTTGCTCAAAGGGTCCTTTTATCATGCACGTCACAGATTCCACTCTCTTCAGCACTTTGTGCGTTTGATTACACCTGTTTATGTGCTGGTGATGTTGTTTGCTCAGCCACTCTGTGTGTGTATTTGTGCGTGCGTTCATGTCGCTGGTGTGTATGCGTACGTCTTCCCTTAAACCAACCTGCTGACACAAGGTCTGTCCAGTTTAGACACCGAGCACCGAGGGCATTGCTGAACTTGAAACTCTCCTCCATTTCTTCAAAGTTTACACTGACATAAGTGCTCACATTTACACTCTCGCTCAGCTCCTTCGTGTACACATCACCCCAGTGTGTTTTAGCTGCGGGCTGGACTGACATTACACATCAGGCTAGAATCTGGATTTTTGCAAACACACACAAGAGCCGGGCTGCTGGGTCAAACTCGCTCATTTCTCCTTTTACTTTGAGAATTTTGGGCCAGTAAGGACAGACTATCTGTTCTAACATATAAAAATACAAATTGTGGATCCAGATGGCTCAAACTGAAGCAGTTCACCAAAAAAGCATGTTGACTCAAATCCTGACTGCTGTTCCTGCAGTATATTCATTGATCCATCCACGTTCCAGGAATCACCACTTTTAGCCATATATTTGTGGTGTAGGCCATTCTATCTATTCTATCTATCAGTAATTACTAACTAGAGTAATTGCTAAAATCTGAGAACATGGCAACATCAAACAGGGTAAGAAACACAAACTATCGGGTGATCTGGCCTTAAATTTTAAAGGAAGCACATATGGTTGATAGCAGAGTAAGACACTTTATTTTAGTTTCCCAACCCTAACCCTTTCCTTTCATCACTGCTGGCCTCACACATACCAACACTTCCCTCTCTACCAGAACACACAGCCACACCACAGGCTAGCCTGACCTCTGTGTCAGGTGCTGACAGGACAGCTGGTTCTGAACACAGTGACAAACATCACGGAGGTCTGCGTGGATTGGAGGGACGCAACTGACATCCCACTTCTGGTGAAGGTTTGGTTTTCTGTGATCTTGAGAACCTTTTTGTAGATCCCAGAGCAGCACAGAGTCACCTTCCTTTGCTCATAAAAAGGCCCTGGAAGCTTCAAGGATTACTTGTTTTCTGGTGGATTGGTCTGGGCAGTCTTGTCCCTGGGGGCTGCTGCCATTCAGATTCCAAAAAAAACCCCACATATTGTCAAACTAAATATGTGGCTAAAACACATTTCCATATGTTAATGGAAGTTTGAATGAATCACTGTTTTAAAGGCTTTGTAACAGTGACTTGATGATAGGATTATAAAAGGTCCTGTGTGAGGTGGGTGAAAATGGGCTCATCGCCGGTGAGGAAAGGAGTGGCGGTCGGTTGTGTTACCAGGCAGCTTGCAGACGGAGGTGCTGGCTGCCTGAACCCCGGATAGAGAACCTGGCGAGCGTCCCCTGCAGCGTGTCCTGTGCATCCTGTGACCTTAGTTGCTGCCCATGATTAGTTTTTATGAGGCCTAATGAATGCTTATGCATTCTCTGACCAGCTCTGATTAATATTGATGAGATCCCGGGATTGCTGACATGCACCTTTCCAGAAAGGCTTGATTATGACCCGTGCATGTTAACACATGAGTCGGCTTGAAGAGGGACAAGAGGGACAGTCGGGTGGTGCTTTCCAGCCTGAGCATCACAACACTAAACAACAAGTCAAGGCAACATCACAGTGCAGGAACTGAAAGTGTTTAGCTGCAGCAGAGGTAAAAATGAAAGAAAATGAAGCTGTGATAAAAGAGAAAGAACATCAGATCTTCATATTTAAGAATAATAATTTACCATGTTTTTACCAGAATGTGAACCGCCCCAGGGCACACCTGCTTCTCCTATCACCATGGCTACTCAATGAAGCATGTTTGTGTCTGTGGAAAAAAAATACAAAACCCTTTAATGTTGATTCATGCTTTTATTTTATTTTGTTCATATTTGTTGTGTGTGAAACACATTGAGCCTCATGTTATATATTGTCAATAACTCTGATTTGATCGAAAAATCATTTCGAACTGATCTGCTCGTTTTGAAGAAGTTTTGCACATGTTTTGGTCAAAACTGAAACTGATGAGTCTGAAATTTGCTAAGAGAAACTGATGCTGTATCTTTCTGAATCAGAAGGAACATGTGAGGGTGCTTGGTAAGAGGCAGAAAATGCATGAATGGTCTCATTCAGGTGAGTGTTTAGCTGTCATTCACTCACAGTACCTGGATTTAGTCCCACCTTCAATAATTCAAGAAAATGGAGGTTAGAAGCGGACTGTCTCCATTAGAGCCACCTGTCCATCACAGACCTGTCACACAGCAGGACGATGCTTCACTCACATTTAAACTGAATCACATTCAAATCCACAGACTGTATCTATTAATTAGTAGCTCTCCTGTTAGTATAGCAGCATAAATTAAAATCAAACCTCTCTACCTGTGCAAACACAGAACAAACACTCGCCAGGTTCCAGGATTTATACAGCAGGTGCGACCGTGTCCATCAGCTGTTTGTGACTCACCTTGTATTACAGAGAGACAACAAACCACAGGCAAACTGGGAGATTAAGAGAGAAGAAAAGTAAAGGTGGAATGACAGGTGCGGAAAAGGGAGGCCTGAATAATTCAGTGAGTGGTCTGGCAAGATTTCATCTCTCTGTTGATCACTCTCTTCATATTTCCTGCCCCTGCTGCTTTTAACTTCCCTCTTCATCCACCAGTGTTCAATCTGGCACCTGATTTCACTTAGTGCATCAGCTGGTCATATTTTAACCATTTGATTATTATTTAAATACGTAATTAGCCTTTCTTTAAATTTGAATTGATTTGTACTATTGTCAGAAATCTTTACCCTGGCCAGAACATGATGACGCCTTTTGAAATAAAGCAGTATTTGGGAAAGCTGGACTATTCACATTACAGCATTTACAGAACATCGAAACATCTGGCTGAAACGTCTTTAAGCCCTTAGACGTCAGTGGACGCCGGTGCTAATGTTGCTTTACACTGTAATAGAAAACAGATATAACAGAGGTCATTTAAAATTGCAGTCAAACACTTTCTAAGTGTGTCACTGACTGTGTCCATCAGCTGTTGTTATGAGCAAGGGTCCATACGTCACATGACAACAACTCCACAAACTCTAGGCACCATGAGACACGATGAAAGCCATAGAAAAGCAAGCAGTTAGAGCTCAAGTTAAGATTATTTGATCCGACTTTGATGACAGAGGTCTGCACAGTGAGCGGCAGAACAGCACAAAGGCAGATTTATCAGAGACAAGGACTGCTGCGATGAGGGGACCGGACACTAACACCCTGTTATGACCGTATTGTCACTAACTGTTCATGTGTGACTCTGACAGATGTCCGTCATTAAATGCACTGTTCGACCTCGACTGTGTCCCACTCCCACTTTTCTTTGTTTACAGGCAGATGTCATAGACAAGAAAGATATTTCGGCTCCGCAAACTCTGCAGCGAGTAATACCAACACAGAAAACGCCATTTAAGCCACTTATTTTATAATCACTACACCAAGAACCAACTGCCAGTGAAATTAGCTGAAAGCAGCAGAAAAGTTACAAAATGACTAATTTAAGTGGATGGTCATAAATCATGGTTTACTATGATTTATTAGGACGTGTATTAGTGGGATATTTAAAACAACATTTGGGGTGGCACACTCTGAGAGCATGCACGTCTACAGGCTTTTCACCTGTTTATCTGGTGACTTATTTTGCTTTATTTTAGTTTCTATCTTCTTCTTTGTGGTGTCTTTCATTCCCTCTCCCTCCTCCGCCTTGTCCTTCCTCTTATCACGTCTTTCTCCTGTGTGTTTAATGCCTGCTGACGGTGCATTTCCTCATCAGAGCTGATACCCACTGTACACACACACATACACAACCACAAAACATAGGTGGTTAGTCTCGGTGGACTCTGAGCCGCAGCACAATAAGCATCATGGGAAATAAACTCCTAATTGGAGACGGGGGGGAGAGGAACCCCTGTGACATGCCACTGACTCCGCTGCATATGTGGTTGAGAAGTATGAAGCACTGGATAACGAAAGTGAATAAAGATAGAGAAGGAGGAAGAAGAGGAGCACTGAACAGACGTAAAAAGAGAAGGAGGTGTAGCCTGGGGACGGAGGTTAAGATTAATGACATGCACACACATTTCACTCCAACCTGCAGGAGGTGAGACGGGGCGAGGAAGTAGTGTTTAGTGGGAAATGTTACTTCTGCAACCCGTAAGTTCAGTTTGTGCTCTGAGTTTCTGCTCAACACCAAAAGTCAGTCATCAAGCTCCCCTTCTTGCGACAGCAAACAAACATATTTTGCAAAACATCTTCATTCAAAAGGTTTCAATTCAGCACAACATTACAAACAGGCTGTACTCAGTATGCATTGCTTAGTACACTTTCAGAACATAAGCTTACTTTATGAGTTGACGAGGACCAACCCAAGCCGGTTTTAGTTTCTTTGAGGCTAAAGAGGACCTTCACAATCAGGGGAGAAGCCCTGAGGTGGCCAAAGGACACGCCTGAACACTTCCGAGGAGGCAGAGCCAGAAGTGGTGTGAAATGTGCCTTGAAACAGGGTAAATCTGGTGGTTTGTGTGTCACGATACTCCCTGAAACAGGAGTTATGAATGTGGAGACAAGCCCTTAGTATTAATGTGCATGCAGTGTGTGTGTGTGTGTTTCACTGTGCCTGGCTCGAGTGAGAGCTATCTCCTTGGTAACTCAGCACCTTTTCCTCTCCCTCTGTCTCTCCTGAAGTTGACCTCCCACTGAGTGCACCGACACCCCTGTCACATCCCATCCAAACACACAGACACACACACACACACACACAGACACACACACACAGCCGCTGCATGCTTCATGAATATTTAATCAGAACTGGTCTTATGACATGCAGTATCAGACCAGTGCAGAAACATCCCGTCTGAGCTCCACTGAGACTGATTATTAACCCGGCAGAGAGCAGAAAGGACACGCCCTCACACACGGTACAATCAGATGTTTACTCATTGTGTAAAGAAATCATGTACAGAAGGCACAAATAAAAAGCATGTTTCCACTGTATTTGTATGCAAAAACATCCCCTCTAGGATTTGCTGTGTTCATTCTGAATATACTTTTGGACCACTGAGACCACAGGATGCTCTCACTCCATCTCCACCTCTTCCTAAAGATCTGTGGGAAGATGAAAAATGAAGATGGTGGTCTAATTACTGTAGCAAAATGGCATCATTTGAGTGTCATTATTCTGTAATTTCTCTGCCTGTTGAGACCCTGATGACATCGAGTGGTCTGATTCTTTTCCTCTGATTTAAATCTGCTGATGGATGTTATTAGGGATTTATTTCTAATACAGTGGCTGTAAACTCAAATTTCAAAGTTTTCTTTTAAATTTCTCGTCAAATGTCTCAAACTAGAATCATTGTGGTAGAATTTAAAAATGCATTTTGAACTTTCTTCCTCTGTAATCACACTTTTTCCATCATTTTGGTTTGTGGAGCACTCTCAACACTATTTTACCCATGAGCCTCAGCTGGCGTCGCTGTGAACGTGACAACAAACTGCACATACGTCATTCTGCACAGCGAAGCTCAAGCATCTCAGTGAAGCAACAAGAGGCAAAACACATTGCTGAGCGAAGGGGTGCTTTAAACGCAATGACTGGATGATAATCACAGTCATTCACAGTTATGTCCGTTTAGGTTGTTTGTCCTCAGGTTTCTACCACTGACTTTTTATCAAAGAACCAGATATTTTCTATCACAGTTGTTCACCTTTTGTTCTGATCATTCAACCAGGAGAAGTTGTCCAGCTGTTAGTCACCTATCACTGACTGCAGACTTCACTGCTGGAACCCTAACGGCAGAAAAAAATAAACTTTATTAACCCTTCCCTCTCTGGTTGTCCTCACACAGTCTGCACGCTCTGCTCCTCTGTCCTCCCCTTCATTTCCACTCTGGACTTCCCTCAGCTGTCACTCATTCTTCGCTCTCCTTACCAAACTGTGGAGGTCCGGTGCTTTGACAGGATATGGAAGATGAATCTGTCTCATCAGGAGCAGGGTGAGCCCCCTCTCCAGGGGGGATTCCCACCCGCTCCCCTCCTGACAGGTTTGATGAATCTCCACTTCCCCTCTACTAAGGACGCAAATCCTGAGGTTTTAACCAAACGCACCACTGCTCCATCTTTCAGAGGAGTTGGAGACGCACTCTGGGACGTTTCACTAATGAGAGACGTGACATTTCAACCTCAGCTCCAGCCCAGCTCAACCCGACAGGCTGCAGATGTGACTCGTCCTTCTGCTCTGTGGGCAAAGTCAACAGATTCCAGCGGTGGAGGAACTATTCCGATCTTTTACTTCACATTCAGACTCCCGACTGTGATTCAGTTTAAACAACAAAAGCACTTTGGTTAAGTTTAGGAAGATCGTGGTTTTGGTAAATGCTAATAAAAACCAACCAGATTCAACAACGTGAAGTTCAAATCAGGGGCGTCTCCGACGACGATTTGAATCATCTGAGTGTTCTTTCTAAATTTAAGAAAAGATAAGCTAAATAAAGTGGACAGAAGGGAGGAGATAAGGATCATATTAGTAATATTTTATGATCTTATATCGTGTTTGGTGTAAAAATCTTAATCAGTACTGAGCTGAGAGTGACAGCTGATGCCGTAACAACAGTTCTATGATAAATGCAGATAAAATGACAGCATTTCCCTCTGAAACACACTCGAGGAGAAGTAGAAAAGCCTCAGAAATCAAAAATACTCAAGTACTAGAATCCTAAACGTGGATAAAATACACAAAGTGGCTGGCTGATCGCAGAAGGTCAAAACAATAAGGGCGTTAAAGAGAAGTTGGCAAGGATGTGAAACTTTGTTGGTTTGTAGACGTTTGATGCCAAACTGTATCTTGCTCAGAGAATTCTCAGGCTGTGAAGGAACCATCTTCTTTTCTGTTTGAGTAAATGTGCTCAATTGCTTCCCCTTTTGGCAGAATCCAAGAAGTGAAAGTGTACAAGCACACGGAAACAGATCATTTTATCCAAATATAAAGAACGCAGTGTGACTTCTTTGAAGCACTGAACTCCACCCCGGACTGCAGATCTGCTGCGTCAGAGCTTTTACAACTCAACATCACTGCAACCTGTAAACACTCCATCTCACACCAGACGAACAAACAAGAAGCACGATTTTAGCCAAAAGAAAATACCTACATACTCCAGCCTGTAATCTTAATAAAGGCCATGCAAATTTAAGTAGGTGAGTGGACTATGGAGGATGACTTATTCATGGAGGCCTATCTGACCGAGACCTGCTGGCTGACGGAGGGGGGTAATGTGCGTCCAGCTGCTCGTCAGGCTGATTGTGTGTGAATGTCGCCATGCTCGATTGCTGATCTATACCGCGGAGAATTAAACAGGTGGTGGAGTCACCACGAAGGGATACCGCAGGAGGTCCTGGTGAGGGTGAGGATTGCACAGAAAGTCTCCCCCACCACTAGACGACGCGCCAAGAGACGGCCGCTTTCACTGCGGTCGTCACCGTGTGGACAGGTTTCTGTGATCGCTGCCTCCTCTCTGTGCTTATCGGTTCAATCATCTCCCAAATACTGATGCTCCACAGCGCATGGCTGCCCAGACACACTCATCCACCGGCTGATTTGTATGGTGTGTTCTTGAGCAACAGCAGTGTCGCTAAAATGGTTCAAAATTGGTGAAAACAGAACAATAAGGCCGACAATAACAGCGACAGCCACCACAACAACGGCAGTGATGGCAGAGAACATCCTCAGTTAGAGAAAAGACCACGAGACAGAGAGAACAGAACAGCTGGCCCCAAACTGCCAGCATCTCTCACCACAAAAAATACCTCTAAATGAAAAGGCAACATGTCAGACAAGCAGCTCCTCTCGTTCACCAGCTCCCTTTAGTTCCTCTCGGTTTCCACCTCCTTTGCTTCTTCTCCTCCTCATCTTCTCTGTGACGGCTCGCGCCTCTCTGTCACCGAGCGAGGGCTGCCATGACAGTTTCAGCACTCCATCTCCGTCTCCTCCGTGCGCCGCCGGCAGCGCTGAGTCTGCACTCCTTCGCCACAGACACTTCTTCATTCTGTTTGTTTCTCCTCATCTTTCTCTTCCCGCAGAACGGCTCCTGTGCTCGGTATTGAACAGGCTAAATGAGGACATGCTTTTATAAGGCAGAGGCTTTGAGTGTACCCCAGTTTAAGTTACATTGCAGAACAAAGGGGACGTCGTACCGTCACTTTCTGTTACTCCGACGGTCTGTCAGATAGTCGGTGTGATTGAATTTAGACGCTTCCTCTTCCTCTCTCAGTCTAAATTTAATTGAGGAAAACTTTTAGGAGTTACACACAGCAAACTTCTACCAGCACATGTAGAACTATGCGATACTGAGCCTGCCTGCACTAGAAAAGCACCAGCATAGATGATGTTCCAATGGTTAGAACAACCCACGGTTTTCCAGACCGTACGTATTCCAAGGTCGTCAAAAGCCAGTGTTTTTCCACGTCCCTCGGCATCTACACACAAGGAGCCCTGTAGCATCCGTATGAGATGCACCAGGCTTTCACCTAACTTCAATGTAAACTCATCGACAGCAATATGAGATGCTCAAGACTTTCACCCAGGAGAGTAGGGTTCATTTCCCATCCCATAAATTAACTTACGTTACATATTTATCTATTTAGTTTACATTTAGCGGTGTGACAAAACATCAGTATTTGATGATCTGGGAATGAGAACTGGTTGGTTTTCCTGAGCAGCGGTCAGTAATATTTGTTCGTCTCTCATCCTGGTTGCAGACCTTAGTCCACGTGGGTCAGGCGCTCACTGATGGCCGAATCCCGGACTGCAAAAACAGATCAGAGCTTTGTCGGAGGGATAGAGAATGAGGACGTCATCTCATGTGATGGCGACAGAGAAGCTGTCGCAATAATATCAACTTGCTTAATTGTGATTAACTCAGCTGTGCAGGTTGTTTTAAGTCAGCTTACAGGAATAACTTAAATCAATATGTTTATTTGACTGACATGACAAACGCTAAGGAAACAACAATAACCTCTCAGGACTGAAACTGTGTTGACAGCACGGATATGTCAGTCACTGCAGATTTGTTTGTACAAGATAACCTCCTTCCAAACAGGAAAAGGCAATATTAGACTTAATGATTAAGTGAAACAAAACAACAGTTCAGTGCAGGTGTCAGGCTGATCCTCTCAATGGAAAAATGTGTGATGTTGCGAATATGCAAAACATTCATAGAACTACACAGCATGTGTGTTATTTTGACTGTTGGGAGCTCAGTGAGCTTTCTGTGAGTTTTCATTAATTTAACCAAGTAATGTTGTTTTTCTAAACCAACCAGACTTTAACAATAGATGCAGCACATAGAAAACAGTCATATGAGTTGTTTTTGGAACAGCCATGTGGGTCACTGAAGGTCAGTGAAGGTCTTCGAAGGGTGACAAATGATTTAGGACTTGTCAAATATACTGTGTGCCTCCTTTTCTCTCTGAGGACTGAAGAGAATGATTTTTGTTTGTTTTTTGTTTTGTTTTGTTTTGTTTTGTTTTACCCAGAATGCTTCTGTGTCCTAATGGAGGAGTTCCATTAAGTGTTCGTCTGGCGGGGTTGAGGCTCAATAAAATTCCTTTAAATCCAAACAGCATTAATTTCCTCTAATCAATCTGAGCTTAATATGAACTAAAACACACAAATGTACATTCAGGCAGGTGACTAAAGGGCTGATATACTCCGAAACAGATATGGACACAGACAGTGGATGAGCAGGCAGTTCTGCTGACACAGCAGGGGGTGTCCAAAAGGGGGACAAAAGCGTCAAGAGTGTAGCTGGCATGTTCTGTTGATGCACATGACATACATTTTTGAGTCTGCATAGAACATTTACATGATAATACATTCTGGACCCTCATGGACACATGACCAGATTTACACATGGACCCTTGTGTCAGTGTAGACATGGAAAAATTAATTTGATACTTTTTATGTGTCTGACTGTTGCTTTGTATATAAAAAGATGATGAGCCAAATGTAGGACTTGTGGCAAGTCCTAATTGAAAATATGATCAATGAAATTAAGCTAAAACATTGAAAAAAAAAAAAAAAAAAAAAAAAATCAAAAAATCTGGGCTTACTTCATCTGGTTAGCTGTGAAGTGCTGTGAGCTACCTGTTAATGCCACGTTTCATTGATCTCCTGTTCCAGCGTGGTTGACACGAGGTGTGGCAGGAGACATGTCAGCTGACTTCGTTCTGAAAGAGCAACTTGCAGAGGAGAAATTCCTTTTGTCCACGCTCCTGCCTGGACGTCCTCCTGCATGACAAACATGACAGAGCCCAGTTAACAGACATTACACGGCGGCACACACACTGTCCCTTCGTCTGGAGGGGGAAGCTACCTTTAAGATGTGCATCAGTCCGGACAGTGCGTGCCTGCCTGTGGGTCCGGGTCCTGAGTGTGTGTGTCAGGCTCAGTGACACCTCAGTCACTTCGGCTCTGCGGCTGCAACATCGTCACCACCATGAGTGCCTGCGCGGCATTTCGTGGGCGCAGAAGGTGACAGCGTGCATGACAGCGAGCGGCGTGATACTGGCACTCCCCTGTCATCTGTGAGAGTGTGTTTGGCACCAAGAAAACAGAGATCAACCCTCAGGACTGAAGAGGAGTCACTCAGGGAGGAAGCAGTCCTGCACCTCGTGACGACACTGTGTTTAGTATCAGGGTGGCCTTCATGTGGTGTGACATTTATACAGTCCTGGTGAGAATAAAGGACAGAGAGGGACAGTACCAACAGGTCATCATAAGAGGTGAGGGAAGGGATGCGCCTCATCAAGGCTTGAAAGCACATGTTTACTGATAAAGCATTCTCTGCACCAGGTATAAGAGTGTTTTTGATGTATCTCCAGGTGTAGCTACAGTATAATGCCACACAATCGCCTCACATTAGCACACCAAACTCAAGTACTAGGTGGAAAACAAAGCCCTTATTTAGAGTTCAGTTCATGTTGAATGCCAATGCAGGAGGTAGCGTAGACATACTGCAGCCCAGCCATTAGTGCATAACATCCTAACCCTAACCATACCGTACCCACAGTTTATTTGACATAATCATGATCTGTCTCTAACTGAAACCGCCGTAGTTTCCAGGGACAGAGAAAGAGTAGCAGGTGAGAAATCACGTCAGCACTGGAGGTAACCCGGAGCAGAATCATCCAATAACAATGCTTTGGTCTGGCAGTAAGGTCGGAAAAACAGCAATCAGTTACAGTGCAGGTCAGGATAGCACATATTAAATTTCTTATAGACCAATTATTTTCCAATGAAAATCAAGTTTTAACCTGGTCGATATGCTGTTTTTAATATGTTGCAAGACATATCGTGAGCAGAATAAAGAGTCAGTTCCCAGCCTCAGCATCTCCACCTCGGAACTGCAGTAAACCAGCGACAGTCTCACAAACACAGATTCAGACAGAGCAGGTTTCATATGTAACAAACCTGAGGAACCCATCCTGTCCACCTGTGAAACAGGCAACAGAGGAGAAGCCAGGTGTAGCTACGTGACGCTAAGCTTCGCTGTTTTCAAAAAGATGGCAGAGACGTGTTGCTGCTGTCTGCTGCAAAGCTGCAGAATTAGAATAGTGAACTTTCGTGTGTGATTAAAAGATCTGAAAATCTGAGAGCCAAACTTCCAGAGAAAACTGGAGCAGCAGCCAGTTTTTCCACATTTTACCTTTGGAGGAAGGCCGTATTAAATTTCTGATAGGGGCGACATACGATGTGTTGCCAACCCCGCAGTCTCTGGGTACAGGGCGATCAATCGTGCCCACTCTGCTCAGGTACAGCAAGTTTAAAGCACATTTTGTCAGGTCGATCAGTCATGCTTTTTGTAAAAAATACCACAGAGATTTTAAAAAAAGTGCTGAATTTATCTGTCCTTTAGTGTTTTCAGTGATATAATGCAGGGATGTTCACAGCATTTCACTTTAACCAGGTATCTGACTCTGACCACCTGACTGTAGTCACTGACTTCATGTAGGAACTAGTTAACTCAGTCCTATCTAGAGGTGATTTTAGGATTCTCTTTGTGTACTCTTGTGTTGTCTAAATGTAAGGGGGATGTGGACAGTAGTGAGGGTGGTGGGACGGATTATTTCCCTTACTTTTTGTTAATCCTCATGTGGACTGGTATGAACTTCTAAATATGTCACTCTGATGAACAGAGATGAGATTTTCATGGTTTAATCGAAGCCAGGACAGTAACCTTAACTTAACTTTGTTCCAGAAAAAGAATCCTAACTTCCTCATTATTCAGGACAGATCACTTGCTTTGACTGAATCTCCGAGAAAAAAAGTTTGTACTTTTGACGGATGTCAGTTTCTTTTTCTTATATGACACGAATCATAACCAGGATTTCATAAAAATGAATGGAAGTGAATGGGATTCAGAGTTAGTGACAATCAGGAAACGAATGTGAGTATGTTTGACTCATGGTGTATTTTAGTGTTTCTGTCACATGGTTTAGTCCAGCTGGCCACACACAGTTTGTGCAACAGTGACACATGGACATGAAGAGCAGTGGTCATGTGTTCATTCTGCATTTGAGCTCAGTCTCACGGGAACTTCTAATCTATTTTTACAAAACCAAGTATACATTTGTTTTGTCTGAGAGTGAACTATGTGGTCCAATTAAACCACTCTCAGAGTACGGTCACACGTGCACTGCATTAGAGAAGCACATGAGCAAATTTGCATCTTCGCTTCAGGTGGAGTTCAACTTTGGTGAATTTCGGCTCTGCGGGTGACTGATCATTGTCACGTATGTGTGAGCGCAGCCTTAACCCTCTGGAACCCGATCCAAAACTAAAAACAACACTAAATACAACTCTGTAAGAGTGTTATAAAACATGCAGATTAATATGTAGGTTTTTAGGAATAAGTGTGAGCTGGAGACTGAAGGAATGTGAGTGCACAGTGTCTTTGATTGTGAGTGTGTGTGTGTGTGTGTGTGTGTGTGTGTGTGTGTGTGTGTGTGTGTGTTTGGTGCAGGACGTGAGGCTGTGGTATGGCTGCAGGCCAGGCTGAGTGGAATAATTGATTGTCGATTGACCCTCCACTGCCACTGAGGACAGTCCTCTCCACTGCATTACTGCACAGACTCATCTGATCAACAGCATGTCTGCAACTGTGTGTGTATAAAGCTAATAGAATATTGTGTGTGTGTGTGTGTGTCATCTGCCCACAGACCGCAGCCACAAACCTATTATCAAACCAAAAAGGCCTGTGTGACCTGTGACACAAAAAAAATGAATGAAGGTTGAGAAACAATGACGGGTTGATTCAGACAAAATGCTGAATCACACACACACACACACACACACACAGAGAGAGAGAGAGAGAGAGAGAGAGAGAGAGACAGAGAGATGAGGAAGTGAAACATGAATGGAAGTGATAGTGGTGGTTTGAGGGATTCAGCAGGAACTCGACCCCTCGTTAAAAGGTTGACTCAGTAAATCGCCTCGTGACCACCGTCAACAGGAAACAAAATAACATGAGGGAAATTCTCTTTAAGTGAACTCCTGGCAACAAATAATGAGCTAAAACTGCTACTGAGCACAAAGAAGATTTTAAAAGCACCAAATCAATGTGCAGCACAGTAAATACACAATTATAACACCACTTGTGAAGTTATTTGTGATATTGCAAATTACTTTGATAACTGTTATTCTGCTTGAATACTTGAGCTTGAATACTACTTCTTTCAGGTAAAGTGTGGCCCATTTTCTGTGATTCACACACCACCCCTCCTCCTCCTTGTTTGGAGATCAGCACATCATCCCACCGCTCTCATTTATTTGTTTGTTTGCCGGTTAGGTTTGTTTATTAGTGTATTTTCAAAGCCGGGACAAGGTTAGATTTGCTGTTTGGGCATATTTTCTCCTGTGATAGCATGTTTGAATTTGTCTACTCAGCATGCGGCGTGTCAGAGTGTGTGTGTGTGTGTGTGTATGTATGTGACAGTGTGGAGCTGGTGGAGGCAGGGCATGCGCTCAGGGGTCGCAGCAGCAGTACGGCGCCACCAGTGCCAAATTGCTTTCCTGGGTGCGTCAGGCAGGGACCAGCTCAGGTTGGTGCGGTGGCCCCTCGGTTCCCCCGCTCTGCGGGGGCTCCTGGCCCCGGGTCACTAACTCAATCACCAGATCAGGAGTAATAATTATTAATACCCCGTGAGCGTTAACAGCACGCAGGTGATTTATCAAAAATGTCGATTACATTTTGCGCAGAGTGACAACTTTTTGAAGCTGAACACGTCCCCTGGGAGCCGGCCTAACTGGAGCACGGGAGCACGTCTACTGTGCGGAGCCGGGCGGGTTTCTGCTAAATGAAAAGGCCTGAATGGCCCCGGGGAGGATGTTATTTATACAGTGACCAGTTCTTTAAAAATGAGAGCATCGAACACTTTCGCCTCCTCTTGCTAAATGAGAATTTACAGTTTTGATCATGGGGGTTTTGGATCAAAACTCTTGCAATAAAGGCTGAGAGAGAACAACAACATCTATGGCCTGATTAACTAACTAGAGGACGCCGGGGTGAAAATCTGCTGTTGGGCCCCTACTGACCACCTCCTACTCTCTGTGCATATGTGAGTACCATGATGCCTTCAAAGTCTCATTAAACCACCCAGATTTACTTCTCCATCATACCGAATACACTCAGTAACTCTCATTTTAATGTCTGCAGTGACCAAACTGCAAGTGACGGACAACACTGTGGTTCAGGGTGTGACTTGCTGGAAGTGCTATCTTAGCGAGGCTTCAGCGGAGGCAGCAAAGGGATGTGAATGAAAGGAAGAAAGATGTAAATGTGCCCGCACACTGTAACACTGATCAGCATTATAAACTACTAGCTTGTGGTTGCTACCACCACTCTCAGCGCTGTCAGTGTCACAAATTGCAACTCCAGACTGCTGACTGACAGATTCCTTCTTTAAAAAGAGAAATGTAACAGGTCAGTGGAAGGTTAACGTGACAGTGGTTTCCTTTTTGGTCTACATGTCAGCATTACTTGACTTTCTCTGGAAAAAGATATGAGCCCTATAGATTGGAGCCAGAATCAGTTAAGGATGTAATAAAGCGCCTCTACATATAATTTAGCGACAGTAAAAAGTTACTCTTTAAATGCAGCGCTCAAGCCTCCTTACAGAAACAAACACTACATCTGTGCTGGGGGCCTTCGCCACAGGTTGACTGAACACCGCTGTATTAAGGAATGCTCGCTGTGTCAGCACAACATAAACTGAGATCATTACTGTCTTAAAATTCTCCATTTTGACACTGACCCTTGCATAAGACAGGGTCACATCACATGGGGCCCGATTTATAATGTTGCACTCAAGTGTAACTGCCACATAGTGAGCCTGAGGTGTGTGGAGCTCCTGGGGGTTCAGGGGCAGTTGCCTGCTTTGCCCAGTTGGTGATCGAGCCTCGACAACAACAACACCGACAGGTAAAGAAGGTGGAGGCTGAGTTTGTTATCAGTCATGTTAAAATGATGTGGATCTATCAGCTGCTTCCACTGTGTTTGTCTGGACTCTCTGTTTATGATGTGTGTGTGTGTGTGCGTGAGTGTGTGTGTAGGTGGGTATACCGAAGGTAAGCTGAGCCGAAGAGACGCTGACTGTGTTGAATCTCAGCAGCAGCCGCTCCAGACGCCAGAGACACACTGCACCTCTCTCTACCTCCCTCTCTCTCCATCCTTCTCACTGCTTCACTTGTTTTGTTTCTCGGATGCAGCTCGGATGGACCCTGCCTGGATTTATGGAAAGAAATGCCCACAGTGTAGTCATGGCGATCTCTCTCTCTCTCACACACACACAATACATACGTGTTCTTTCACTGCACTGCAAACCATCTCATTCTGTGTGTGTGTTCTCAGTATACACACACACACTCTCTCCAACTCTCAGTGAGGTGATGGCTGTCACACTGCTCAACGTTTCCGCTGAGTCAGCAAAAACAGGAAGAGGAGAGTGATGGAGAGGCTGAAAGGAGGGAGAGATAGAGAGACAGAGAGGAGGAGGAGGAGGAGGAGGAGAGACATATTAAGGGAAAATTAAAATTTGAAATGAGGTGAGAGCTGAATGTTTCTCCCCCAAAAAGAAAATTTAATTTCTTTTTGATGTTGATGAACAGAAGCATAGACAGGCTGTCTAGCCATGGGCCTAATGGTGGCATGAGGGCAGGGAATGTATGTTAATGTCTTGTGTTGGCATGGCAAGGACCTTTATGCAACAATGCATACTATATAGAGGAGTGCTGTGAATAACTGCACATGTGCACAACAGTGCACGGGTATGCCATAAACAGGTGAGGAAGTGTATGAGGAAGAAGAGCTGAGTGTAAGTGACAAAACGTGTGAATAAAGGTTTAATATCTGCACTGACGAATGATTTTATTGGACAGAAATATTTGAAATTATGTGTTGCAGTGAAACAAATGAGTAAGATCTTAGTAGTTACTTATTTTTTGAAAGAGTGAAAGGTAATACCTTAAAATGCACCTGTTTATATTATCACACACACACACACAAATAAAACTCTCAAATGTCCCAGAGTTGTGGATTCTATACTGAGCTGATCTGACTGCCTGCAAGAAAAACAATCTTAATTTTTACATTTCCTGCACACATTTTTGCGAAAGCCTCCCTGTTGTTTAAATAAAGTATTAAATAAAGTTTAAAATACCAACATTAGACCCAGCCATAAACACATGAACAGGCTCAATTGCGCATATAAACATGCATCATGCAGAAGCTGCATTGCTGTGCACATCACTGACTTTCTTTTATTGACGTCTAATCATCTGCTGGCCCGCAACACACACACACACACACACACACACACACACACACACACACACACACACTCGGTCACACGCTCACGGTGAGTTATGATATGTGTTTGAAGTGAGCCGCCACCCACCGGTCCTGACGGCGGTGTCACATCAGCACCAACGCGGCGTGGCATCTGTCTCAGCCCGCGCTGCTTCCACCCTGAGAGGAGGAGGAGGAGGAGGAGAAGTCGTGCACTTAACGCATCTTAGGGTGCGTGCACGAGCGCGTGCACACGCGGCGGACATCGAGGGTATCATGCAAAGCAGCCCTATGGACACACTCAAAACACACAGTGAGCGAGGAAGAGCTGAGCGCGTCTACCTCATTGTCCGGTGGCGGTGGGAGGAGGCGGAGAGCAGGCCGGCTTCAGCCATCCATCACCGGCCGATGGGGCGCACAGAGGCCCGCTGACAGGCGGCCAAAGCCGGGGCGGCGGGCTCCTGAGTCCGCCTCCACCGATGCCTCTCATACAGACACACATCAAAAAAAGCCGAAGAAACTGTAGCTGAACTTCTGTCATCAGCTGACAGCACAGCTGTCACACGAAGACCGAAACCGAAAATAAACAAGGAAAACACTCATTAAGGGCCAGCTGATAATAGAGAAGACGTCCGATTTTTGAGCCGGCTTTAATGACAATAATAATAATAATAAGAATTAAAATAATCACTGTCAACATGTTCATTACATCGTGATTTTTTGACATCTTTACATCTTATTACATAGGCCTACAATCTATGATCGTTATTCAGTCCGATTAATTTGGCGTTTTATTGGTGTTATATTACATTTTAACACTAAACAAATAATTCTGTGTTACAGACCGTAAAAAGGTCCGCTGCCTCAACTCGACCTCAAACTTCTTTTAGATTTTTCCTTCACAAACACGAACATAATCGTTTATAAAAATCATTTATCGCATGAATTAAAAATGAATTTAACGAGCTTTTTTTTTTTTTTTTTTAGCACGTTAATAAAGCTGTGCGGAAACTGAACTGGCTGAAATAAGAAAGCAATCTCTGACGGTCTGACATAAACCACAAGCTTCAATTATTTAGAGGCAGGCTTTTTTTTTTTTTTTTTTTTGTTAATAATAAACCCTTGTCTCTGTGAATAAGGGCAGCCGCAGTCTGAAAGATGTGGGACAGAACTTTTTATTAAACATTATGAAAACAAGATTCTCAACAACGTTCCACTTGTAGGTTTTTCACTTGTTGACACGTCAGGACACGTTCATTGAATAAATATAGAAATTATATGTACAGATATACATTAACAGCACTGTGCAGAAGTTTACTTCCTTTTTTTTAATCTCCTTTTTTTATATTTAGCGCAGTCAATTTTTCGGCTCTACCTGCTGTAGGAAATATTAGCCGACTAAAAGCTGAGGTTAGAAACCCCCAAACACCGAAGACAAATTTACTGAAGGGAATTTTTATTTATTTTTATTTTTTTATTAAGATTAATTTGCAGATGTGTTGCCAGATTGATTTTTGATAGTTTTGATCTCTTGGCTCACATAAAAGATCGGACATTTGTGGAGCAATAAGAAATATTAATCTCACATTTATTTTGCTTTTTCTGGTAGATTTTCTGTGGCGTTTTGACCTAAACGTAATATTTCCAGTCTCCCCTCCTCCAAGGTTTCGCCATCCAACAGGTAGGCTGAGCATCGGACCCTTCTGCACAATATTGCACATATATCTAGGCAGCAGAAAACACACGAACCAGGGATTTCTTGTTGACAGAATAATGCATCGAGTTACTCCAAGAACAGTAAGCTCCACCACCGGGCGAAGCCTCCTCTTTTCAAACAATCACGCATCCTCCTATCAGACGCAAGACCTCATTAAGACACCGGGCTGCAGAGTAAACGCGCAGGCCCTAGAAATTTTCGTCTACAAATGTTCAAAGTAAAAAACAAAACAAAACAAGAACCATTAAAGGAAGTCTTTTTCATCATCAGGTTGGTGCATAGAGTTTTAGCAGCGAATGCAGTCCTTGTCCATCTAATGAATGAAGCTCTCGCCTCATCTAATTTACATCCAGGTTTTTAGAGAGTGACAGATCAAAGGTCCTATTAGTAGAAAACAAAACGTTTGTCCAGTTTGATCTCTTCTTAGTGCAGTATAGGCTTGCCTTTGACATTACACATGTTCAGTAGGAGGAGGATACCATAGACGATTTGCATGCTGTAACATACAAACATTTGTATTAAGACATTTCGAAGAATCCAAGCAACAAAAGCAGTTTTCTTTAAAAAGAGAAAAGGTAAAATAACACAGTTAACTGTTTTTCTCTACACATTATGTACAGGTGGAAATAAATACAGTCTAAAATCTGGCTCAGTTAATCTCTTTTTGTCGTTTTTCTTTTCTTTTTAAAACAATAGAAAAATTGATTGAAAATAGCAGTTAGAGACGCATCCATGTTTCTCAGTAGCAGATTGTTGCATTTTTGTCCGCAGTCCTTGCACCTCTCCGGGGGGGTATGGGGGGGGGGGACATTTTTTTGTGGCTTTTTGCATACCCAGGCCTTACTGATGGCAGAGGAGGAGGGAGGAGGAGAGAACCATGGGCCATGCTTTCCATACATGTGGAAGGATTCTGGGAAATGACCGGGGGGGTTGGGGTACCATACATGTCCTGCATGCAGGGTTGCAAATAGGGACGGGGGGGACTATAGACTTGCAATATTGAAAGGTCTCTTCTCTGCATCACAGACCGCCTCACTCTCACACCAACAGTCTGCTGCTTTCTGGAGCCAGAACAGAGACGGTGTATTGCTTTTTCTGCCTCGAGCTCAGTCCAGTCTGGCTTTCTAAAGAAACCAGTCTTTCCCCCAGTTTTAAGACAAAGTCATCTCTCTCTGAATTAAGACAGTCATGTTAAATGTCAGAACGGGTCAGTAAGACTTCTGACCAGGTTCTGCTGTATCAGAGCAAAGTCTGCAGGCTGAGTGATCCCATGTGCTCACCTGACAGGCGAGCTGACAGAAGTTTAGCCAAAACATCTTTAAGACTCAAAATGCGCATCTAATGCTTGTTTAGTTGTTGTTTTAAGTCTTTTCTGTCGAGGGAATAACTGTAAACAAAATACAAACGCAGAAAAATATAAATTAATGTAACAAGGATGTTTGGGTGGGGTGTAATTCGGAGTCTCTGCTACAAATCGTCAGTCTCTCACATGAAGAACTCGGTGTTGGCCTGTTTCCCGGACGGGTCTCTCGTGTTCGCGGGTCCACCGGCATTGTAGGTCCGGCTGGCCAGCTTCTCGTACTTCTCCTTGTAAAGATCCCTCTCCTTGGCAAGGCGCGCCACGTCCTGCTTCAGCTGCTCCACCTGGCTCTGCAGGGTGCACTTCTCGGTCTCCAGCATGTGCCTCTGCTGGACGCGTTTGAAACGGCAGGACTGCGCGTAGCCGCGGTTCTTCAGGGTGCGTCTCTTCTGTTTCAGGCGGATCACCTCCTCTTTGCTGAAGCCCCTCAGCTGCCGGTTCAGCTCGCGCACCGTCATGCTGACCAGCTGCTCGTCCGAGAAGCGGTCCTCCAGGCGGGCGTGGTGGCCGTGGTGGTGGTGATGGTGGTGGTGATGGGCCTGGTGGTGGTGGCCCGCCGAGGCCGTGGACAGGTCCTCGCCGACGTACTGCTGCCCGCGGAAACCCTCGTAGGCCTGGTGATGGTGGTGCGCGTTACCGATGAGGGCCTCCACCGCGTCCTCCGGGGTCAGATTGAGCGCCTCCGGGTTGATGTGGTGCTGGTAACTGGGGATCCAGTACAGGTCCTCCAGCTGAGGCTTGCCCGCGTTGCTGTGATTGTTGTTGCCGCTGCTGTTGTTGCTGCTGCCGCTGTTGACCCCGCTGGTGAGGCTCTGGTTGGGCTGCGCGCCCGGGCTCGGGGCGCAGAAGCTCGGCGAGGAAGGCACGGAGGAGCAGGGTGTGCTGATCGGGGTGGAAGACAGAGAGCCCGACGGGAGACGGTGGCAGTAGCGGTCGGCCTCCGGCGGCTCCTTTTTCACCTCAAACTTCATCAGGTCAAAGTCGTTGACGTACTCGATGGCCAGAGGGCTGTTCGGCAGCTCTGCGCTCATGGCGAGGTCGGTGGCCATTTCAGTCCATGCGACGACTCCTGCCCTCACAGCCAAACCGACGGCGGGCAGCCCTCTCGGATACAGATTGCGAAGAGGAATAAAAGCCTGTATGGTGTATATATAGACACACGCACACGCTCGGTGCGTGGGGCTGCTGCAGGGCCGGCGGGTGGGTGGAGAAACTTTTTAAGGCTGCTCGTCCCTAAGACAACTTCTATATATAGTGGCGTGAATATACGTATGCATGTAAATGAACTTGTACACCTGCCAGTTTGCCTCCGCTCGCTGCTCTTGTTGACAACTTATCCCAGGTCAAATGCACGCTTTAATACCAGGAGCCCCCGGGGCGGCTGAAACTCGAGTCCGGTGAATTTGGAGACACCGACCTGTCTTGTCCTCGCTTCACCTCTGCAGCCCACTTGCCTCCTTGTGATTTACTGTCCTCGGTCCTGCTCGATCAAGTCACACGAAAAGATTTCGTCTCCTCCGCTCGGTGTGTTAGAAATGTTTCCCAAGCATCCTTCTTCGCCTCCTGCTGTTTACAACTTGATCATGAAGTCCCAGACAGCGTGCTGGAGTCACTGCAGCATGGCCCGGGCTGAAAGTTTCTCACACAGTCAGATCAGACAGTGTGTGACAGTCACAGGGCGCAGCGCGGGCGTGCGTAAAGGTGTGCCAAAAAAGTCCCGGGAATCCAAAATGGAATGGCACGTGCAGATGTTTTCAAAGTTCACACGCATCTGAGATTAATCTGAAGTTGCAGGTAGTTCTCCTGCATGGAGGGACAGGAGAGTCTGGTCCTCTGTGCTCAGTCCAGAGAGTTTATTTAAGCAGCGGATTACTGTCAGCTTCGGTCCCCGCGGTCCTGTCCCCCCTCACCGGGGCGCGCTGTTGACCTTACGTGTTGACTGTGTGTGTATTCTTATGCAAGAGGTGATAAATTCCAGTTGGTTTTCTCTCTAACGGCCCTAAAGTTGCTTCTGAGCGCTTCACGGTGCAGCCACGCAGTGTCACTGAGACGCTGGAAGGCAATCTCCTCTTATAAAGACAGCGTGCCCCCCCTTTCCGACCCTCCCACAGAGGTCTGACGGGCCAATGGGAGGAGATCACAGCAGTGCATTTGCATTCTCCCGTAGCAGAGCCTGCACTGTGGCGGCGGCCGGCCGAGCACAGCCGAAGCGAGCGCAGCGCGCAGGGAGAACAGGTGCAGCAGATCCCCCCCTCTAGTGACCGAGCAGATGCTACTGCACGGCGCAGCGCGGAGTAAGATGAGAGCTCCGGCACTTTCTCAGAGGAAAAAAAATGTTTCCTCGGAACAGAGAAACAGTTTTCACAGTCTCAAAACTGCGTGTCAGTTATGTAATAAGGCTGTCAGCGTGGGGTTAGACTTAACAAGGGAAGACAAAAGACTCCCTAAATTGTTAAATAATAAAGTTAATCACTTTATCACTTCACAGGGACTTAAAAGTCCTTATATTTTAGACCTTTAGTCTGTATAACGCGCAACATGAAACGCTTGAATCTTGTTTTTTTATTCTGTTTTTTAGACTCACTTTTTATTCATCACAATCTTCGTAAATGTTCGGAACTGACTGTTTTTGTGATCCGGCTTTTCTTTGCTACACTTCCGTTATAAATGCATGCGATATTTAATTTGTGTAAGGCAACATTTTCTGCAAATGACCTAAATTCAGGGTTTTTGCAGTCATGTGTTTTCTGGTATTTGTTAACAACCAAAGTCAATCAAACTGACACCTCTGATCCCTAAAAAAACAAAGGAACCACTGAGGCGAAATCAAAGCCGAATCAAGTCAATTGGTTAAATATGCTGACACATAAAATGTAGCTGTCAGTGTGTGTGCGCGCACAATGAGAGACGCAAACGTGCAGCAGGAAGAACACCAGCAGCTAAGAATGAAAGCGGATAAATGCATAACGATAATGAGTAAAAAGCTGTTTTAACTTGTAAAAAGCGAACAACTTCAGCTAAAAACAAACAAACAAACGAAAAACCAAAGTCTGAATCCAGGAGAAACTGTTTCCTGTGTCGTGTCTCGTTGGTCCTGCGCGTTTAGGAGCAGACATGACACAAACCACAGCGCGCCCTTTCTGATTGGCTTTATTAAAAACAGCTTATTGTATCTACTTTACTCATTTAGCTCCCTCAAAAGGAAGCCTGGATGCTACTGACACCACAAACTACCAAATCTATCGATAGTGATCGATTTGAGGTCGCGCGCCCCCCTGCCAAAAAATCAATCCGCATTTCCGCGAGGCTGCGAGGGGGCCGCGCTGTGGCTGCGCGCGGGTTAAGTATGATTGGATGGTCCTGGCAGTGGTCTACAGGGTTTTCATTCGCAATTAACCACAAATTGCATCCCGTCTCATCTCCGCGGATCGACGGATAATTAAGCCCCGCCGCATGCGTCTCAATCCTGGACACATTTGTCTTTTTTTCTTTCCAGGACAGTGAGGCTTTTTGAGGGGGGGCTGTCAGAGGGTAAGGTTGAGCAGGATGTCGATGGTATCATGGGAGCAGGACTTAAACCGGGACACCGCTGCACCTGACCCGTTTAGCCTTTTCAGCAGCGGCCGCCCCCCGGAGTCCCATCTACCCAGCGGTGTGTGAGTGATATATCTGCGGACTAAAGTGCCTATCTGCGGGAAAAAAACAGGTGGCAATAAGTTTAACTTGGTCAGATGTGGACAGGAAAGCCTTGCATGGCTGCTGAGCTTAACTTCCAGTCTGAAATGGCCATGAAATACGCGCCCCCTCCCCGCCTCAAATCTGCTGGCGAGGATGAAAAGAAGAGTATGAGATGAAGGGACGGAAATCATATCAAGGTATTTTAAGTTTAGGCGTGCGAAGTCATTAGGAGAGGGTTTTTTTTTTTTATCAAATAAGCAGGAGCTGGCCCTCAAATGACAAGCTAAGCAGTCTGCATTGAAATGGCACATTTAAGAAGATCTGCTGTGGTCCATTCATTGTCAGGGGAAGGGGAGTGTCTGCGGCCGAGGGCTTGAGACATAATTTTTTGAAGTCAGGGTTTTCATTGTGCCTTTGCATACTGGGACTTCGCTGCAAGTGCAGTTCTACTGATTTAAGCAAAATGGACATCAGCAAGGTGGAGGATCGACGGCGGGCTTTGAGCCGGCCTTGAGGCGAGCTTTGAGCCAAGCTCGCCAGCAACCAGACCAAAAGGACCGGATCCAGGAGGTGGCTCAGGGTTATCTCGGGCCTGGAGGTTTTTTTGTCACCGCCGTTAAGCCACTAATGCTCCTGTGGAGGAATCAGCTTTAATTGTGCAGGGATGTGACACGCATGCATGTGCGCGGACACCGAAGTTAACAGGGAGGCTTACTTTAGAAAGCAGGAGTTTCACCACATGTAGGAGGCCTCGCTTGTATAGAAAGCACGTTTGTTCGCCACAGTGAGAAAAGGGTTTTGGTTTCAAAGAAGCAGAAGTTTTGACTACCACTCCTTTTGGTGGTAACAGTGTAGTCACCAGAGTAATAGCTGAGATCTGGGAACAGGTTGACATTGGCAAAGCTGAAGACAAGACCCCCAGACTACATGAAACCTTCAAAGACTGGAAAAAGCCAAACACAATTACTCTCTCCACCAATATGCACTGATGCTTCAGTCTTGAATGTCAGACAGGAACACACGCACAGAAAAAGTGAGCAAATAAAGACACATGGCACTGGGTGGTTCGTAGGTGATGACCGCTGTAACTACGAGAACACAGAGACACGAGAGGACAGTCATCCAAATGAGCTGCTCGCGACTGAGAGAGAGCAAAGACAGGGAGTAAACATGCTGAGTGTGGACGACATGATGGACGGAGAGATGAGGATAGCATGGACTGTAAACTGTGCAGAGAGCTGGAGGAGAGAGTGTGCAGAGTGAGGTGGACAGGTGAACCGCGGCTCTGAACTAAAACCTGAAGCCTGTTATACAATGATAGATACCCTGGTTGGCGTGGTGATCAGGAGGCTCAGGAAGAAGGTGAAGAGGAAAAATGGAAGATAAACAGTGGAACCAATCCAATTCTGATTCAAAAATGGCAACACTTTCTGTTGGTCGGGACTACCTTCACCTCAGAGGTTGAAGTTAATTGTCTTTCACGTCCTCGTCTGTCCACACTGGAACAACTTGGTCAGATCAGCTGTCACACACCTCATAACTATTATGAAGAACTGTTACAGGACATGGCAAAGGCAAGAGAAAGAGGTTAGACTTGTCCTTTGCTTTGTGATCAATAAGTCATAGTCAAAAATACCAAGACACACTGCTTTGCAAATGAAAAGGCCTCTAATAAATGCAATAAACTCGCCTCCCAGTCTTCATCAGGGCAGTGCTGGATAGCTGTCACAGGTGCAGTCAAGAAAGTGGGTGTGTGCACAATTAGGTGAACTCCAACAAAGCATCACTATGTTTAGGATGAGCAACTTCATCAAAAAGAATCAACAGAATCAAATAATCCACAAACTTATAGAAAAATAAATACGTATAAAGTGCCCATATTAAAATAAATATGCCGTATATGTATAGATGATTCCTCAGTATAGGTTCCAGTATTTCACTGAAGGTGGTTACCTGTAATGAGGAGAGACTGACTGGCAGTAAAGTGGGAGGCTATAAAACTTATACTAGCAACAAGGCTTCTACTAAAGCTGAGAAACTGAGAGGACAGGATCGTCTGCAACAGAAACAAAAACAGAAGGAACCAGGAGAGCAAGAGTAGTTAGACTTTGTGACTCAGCGCAACACTCAGATTAGATTCGTAAAGCCTCTCCACCAGGAGACAAAAAGCACACTTGGCCCAATCACAGACCACCAGGCTTCTTCAAGTGTGGGAGATGTGATCAACGTGACACCATGCAACAAACTCATGACTTCAAGGATGTATGTTCAAATAAAATCGATAATATAATCATTCTGGATCTTCACGTTAAGCTTCACTATGAGTCTAAATAATAACAACAACAAATAACACAAATGTATGTTCATGTTTTATATATGATATTAGATGTGTTTTAGACGTCAATAGTTTATGTGTACTTTTTCTTACATCATCCTCTGTCACCTGTTGGACATGTTTCTCTTTTGATTGTGCCTGAGCAGCACAGTAACTTTCCCCACTGATGATTGGATTCTTCCAAAAGATAATCTGTCTTCTGGCGTTTTGATGATGATGGTGGAGGCCGCTGTCCGCTGTTTCCGCTTGGGTTGAGATCTGGTGACTGCAAAGGTCACGGCAGATGATTCACATCATTTTCACACCCATCAAAGCATTCGGTGAGCCCTCGTGTCCTGTGGATGGAGGCTCTGTCATCCTGGAAGAGACCTCTGCCGTCAGGATAGAAACATTTCATCACAGGATAAAGGTGATCACTCAGAACAACTTTGTTCTGATTTACAGTGACCCTTCCCTCTGAGGGGACAAGTGGCCGCAAACCATGGCGGCAAAAAGCCCCCTGCAGCATAACAGAGCCGCCAGACCCCCTCACTGCTGGGGTCAAACATTCAGGCCTGAAATATGGTGAAGAAGAAGAAGCATCAGCATTCCTTTATCTATCTATCTATCTATCTATCTATCTATCTATCTATCTATCTATCTATCTATCTATCTATCTATCTATCTATCTATCTATTCTTCACAAGAACTCATAGAAAGAAGAGAATTCTGGACACACACACACAGAATGAAGAATCACAGTTGACCTTTCTTTTTGTCTATCCGAGTCTTCGAGGACAGATGATTTCTCTCCCTCTGTCTTCTCCGTCTCGTGCGCTTTTACTAAAAATTGAAATATTGATCTTAATTAGAGTTTGCCGAGCTCAGCAGCTCGTGTTGAGGGTTTTAGACAAGAGGTAGCAGACATCTGTCTAAAGCACTTACATCTTCAGCGCAGGAGAGGAGCACTGTGGAGGAGGAGGACGAGGAAGGAAAAAAAAATTGTGTGGCGAGAAGAGAAGAGTGATGGCTCCCTGTCTCCTGCCTTTTCTGAGAAACATGTCGAGCTCTCCATCTCCGCTCGCCGCTGTCAATACATGAGATGAGAAAACCGAGTTGAACAGTCACACGCATGCACCAGCACACACGCAAATATCCACCCTGACAAAATGCATTCAAGCTCACAGTTTAAGTGGAGGTATGTGGAGATGAACGAGTTTTCCAAGGTGCTGCACTATCATCTACCGACTGATCTGTCTGTTTTGTTTGAGGTCAGGTTCATAATAACTCTGATACACCTGGAAACATTTTTCATTTTCAGAATCAGCTTTGAGACTGAGAAGGGGAGACTTCACAAAGGCCCATGCTGTAGCATGAAATAGGAAAACTGTGCTTTTAGGGAAAAAACTGACAGGTGACTGCAAATTTTCATACACGGTCTCAATATTATAGTACACAACTTCATCACTCCTGCCTCTGATCTCTCATCTTGTCTGTCACTGTTGCTGATCCTGCTACGTAGGTATGGTCACAGGCATACAGCACCTTTAAAGGAATAGGTCAACACTTTGGGAAATATGCCAAATTGCTGTCTTTCCCATAATGAGCTGAGAAGATTTGTATCAATCTCATGTCTGTGCATTTAGAGCAGAGCTGGGGTCAGGAAGAATAGCCTAGCATGTAGACTGGAAGCAGGGGCACTGACCAACATCTCTGACGGTGATCAGCTGTACACAAAGAGGCATGTCAAAATGATCGTTAGTGGTTTTAGAGAGAGTCATGGTGGAACTACTTCTTGACAAAAATCAGCTGTGTGCAGCTCCCTTAAGAGATGTTAACAGGTTTGGTACCAGAGACCAAAACTGAAACTTCACCAACTGTAACCTGTTTAATAACAGATGAACTGCTGTTCATCCAGAAGTACTTCCAGCAAGTCACCGTTTCTCCTAAAACCACAAATTCTTTCTGAATTTCTGAACATAAAGTTAATGTGCAGAAACTTTTGGTACCAGACAGCGGCCTTAATGGAAAATTTTCCTGTTTCTAAACAAAAACCGATTAAGCTTTTTCTGTTGTTTTAGCATTTGACTGTGAATCTGAAAACTTAAAAAGAATCTCCAACATTTGACCTGTTCACATGGATTGATCCCACACTGACACCCAAACCATTTCTATACATTAGTGTGCACATAACGCTGAGAAATCAACATCACTGACAGACAACACACACAGGTTTCCTTGTGCTGGGGGACCTCATCGTATTCCTGTTTGTGCGGATTGTGACCTCCGAGCTGTGTATTGATGTCATGTTGCTCCCCCGAGTGTCACGCTGCTTGTTTGTCGCCCTGACAACGCCTCAGATAGGCAGCGTGGTAATGCTGTAAATATGAGGCCCTGCGCTCACACACACAAACAAACACACTCTCACTCACACACACAGACAGTGCATTCATAGCTTAATTAGCAGAGGTCTGTACTCTGCAGAGCAGTGGATACGTTTCTCATCCCGGCATCCTCTCCGTCCCTCTCTACATTGCCAGGCAACCATTTAGATCACAATAATACACAGATGAAGAGAAATAAACAGTGGGGAAATAGTAAATACAAGGGAAGGATCAAGGTAAGTGTGGACAAGAATGAAGGTATCGCTTCATATGTTCATATGATTGTAAACTAGTAAATTAACCTTGAGTTAAGAATAACCCGTCAAAAATAATTTAAAGGTCTACAATGAACTTTCAAGACAAATGATATAAACTTTAGACAAATAAACAAAACAGTGGCTCACTTCTTTATCTTCACCTCCACTACATTAACAAACATGTAGATTTGTGCATGTTTTCAACAGGACTGAGACTGTTTTTTTTGCTAAAATATGAATCAAACATTAACATTTTTTTTTTCAAATGTCCCCATAGTGAAAAGTGTTGAATAAACCTCAGTTTTATGAAGGTAAATTATGTTTTAAGCCCAGTTTGGACTTGATTTATTTAAATAAAGATAAGTAGTCTTTTAACTAGTCCTGCTGAATGTCCTGTCTGTTACAGACCATATCCTGTAATTCTGTGATCATTAAAATGCCATCTGGAATGATAAGCGAAACTACAGCTGAGCACAGGAGATATTTCATTCATCTGAGTGGAAGAAGAGAGAAAATGTGTTCTCAAATGTGACTTAAACCTACAGCGGTTTTAATATGAAGCAAAAAGAGGCTCATTTCGGTGTGTGTGTGCATTCTCTCAATCCACACACAGCCACTCACAGCACGATGACGGTGAGGTCACCGGCCACTCATGTGTCTCGTCTCCTGGCTTGAAAGTGAGGGGCGCTGCTGCTTCTGTCACCACCTTCCCAGTGAAAACTCTCACAAAACACACTCGGGTCATGTGACGGCAGCGCCGCTCCCAAACAGAAACACACTCACAGCTCATAAACACTCTCACAGCACCGGCTTGCACATGTCAAAAAGAGCCTGTGAAACAACGAGTGGGAAGAGCTGATATTTTATTTGTCATTTTAAAATTTACAAAACCTGATGAGAAAATCTGCATTGTAAACACCCAGAGATATGCAACAGAATTACTGATATAGAAGAAACTTTCAGGCCCTGAGTGAGGAAATTCAGAGGGAAGAGACACAGATACACCTGTCAGGACAAACCTGGAGCACAGACATCACTGGTCTTTAGGTGTTTTTCACCTTCGCTGCTGCTGGTCTCTGTCGTCTCACAGCCGAGGCTTGATCTGCAGCTTTTTCTCTGTGGAAGAAACACAGGAAATTAAAATTAAAAGACGAGTATTGGCAGAAATGAAATGACAAAAAGACACGGTGTGTGTTCACTCATGTGCAACTGTCCCTGATCTACTGTGTGTTGAATCCTGCTGAAACGCTGAGTGATGACATCTCAACTGACGAGTAAATGAGGAAGAGAAGAGGACAACAGGGATGAATGAAGGTGCGTGTACAAGTGTGCGTGTGTGTGTGTGTGTGTGAGAGAGAGAGAGGTATCAGGCAGTGATACATTGCATCTGAGCTAATTTATGCAAAGTGAAAAGGCGCTTGTTTGGCTGAGTTCCACCTTTAATGAGGCTCTGGGCGGTGCAGTGTGTTAGTGGAGGACCAGTGTGTCATTAGTAATACTTAAGAGCTCAAACCAACTGGACAGAGTGGGTGGAGGGAAGAAATGATCACTGGTTCACGTGTGCGTGAGTATGGCTCTATAGTGTGACGAGCTCAATTCTGGGGCTGCAACTTACAATTATTTTCACTATCCGCTGTTCCCAGAGCTCAACGTGACATCTTCAAATTGCCACTTTGTTATTTTGTGCAACAAACGGTCCAACATTCAAAGACAGAAGTTTTAAAACAATATAAAACAAAGAAAAGCAGCAAATTCTCACATTGTAGACGCTTTTGCTTGACATGTCTTTGACAACTGATCAGTTATCAACACTGTTTAGTTTTATTTTCCCTCCTTTTCCAGTCCTGGAAAGTTTAGAGTTTCTGGTTGTGAGCAAAACATCAGTTCACACATATTAAATCTTAGGAGGTCTAAGAACAATTGCCACAAATGAGAAAGTTATGAGAACACATGTAAAAACATCGACTGCAACAATATTATTTTAAGTTTAGGCTGGGTGTATGGGTGCAGAAGGTCAGAGGTCAAGATGACTCAGGTCAAAGGTCCTGCTTGTTTCCAAGCAGAGGAGGGTAAATATAAACCATGAAAGAGAAGGATTACCCCGTGAAAAAGTAAGAGCGACCACCCCCGAAGAGATTCGTCAGTTTCTCGCTCCTGATCTCTACAAGTGCTGAGAGATTACTCACCATCAAACAGGAGTATGACAACAATGTATATGATATTATTTCCATATTTATATAGACTGAGGAAAAAAAGACTTGTGTCAAAAGAGGTATAACAAGAAAAGAGACAATTCAAGCATTTGTAAAGTTGCACGGGGTGAGAGGGGCCGGGCGGGTGTGGAAAAGACAAGAAAAGAAAATCTACCTAAATCTCGGAGCAATAACTAACTGCAGGCCTTCTAAGAATAAGCAGTTCAGCTGAGTTTCATGATCCATGTCCAGCTTTTCAACCAAAGCTGCTGCAGTCTCTTGGGACATTTTGCTTGTCAATGAAAAACACCTCCAGCCATCTCTTAAGCCAAAATAACATGCAATCTTATTAATATATAACCTTTTACATTACGGACAGGACTAATTTCAAAGATGACACAGAGAACAAAATATGAATGTTAAAAACAGGTAATGTGGTGAGCGGTCAAACAGGTTCAACACAGCTGTAAGGGTTTAAATGTTGATTTGCAGCGTCAGCCAGCATGCATATGTGCGTGTGTGTGCATGTATGTGT
Source organism: Chelmon rostratus (assembly GCF_017976325.1). NCBI lineage: Eukaryota > Metazoa > Chordata > Actinopteri > Chaetodontiformes > Chaetodontidae > Chelmon > Chelmon rostratus. Next base: position 4,599,247 of record NC_055661.1, read on the forward strand.
GTGGCAAGCAGGCAGGGGCAGTTGGATGGTCACGCAAGGTGGGAGGAGATGGATGGGGGAGGAGGGTGGAGTCCTAATCCTCTATCTATCAAGTCTGTCAACAGAGAGCTCAGCTGTGCCTCCGTCCAGCCCAAAACCTAAATATTATTACCTCTGTCCTGCGAGCATTATCGCTCCTCCCCTGAGCACCATCACACTCGCTCCACAGCCCAGCTCTGATCATCATTATCTGTCTGCAGCTCAGACCGGCCGTCACCCCCCACTCTCGTGAAGTCAGGAATGATCCGGTGGCTTTGATGGCAGGAATGATTCTTCTATTAAACATCTCTGAACAACAGGCCTGACAGTCAGCACTTTCACTCTCAGTAAAGCACAGTTAGTCCTCTTAAGGACACTCTATTTCTTAACAACCTGAATGGAATTTGCGCATTTCTTCCCACAATTCCTGTAAATTTAAGCCTGTCACCTGCAAATGTGGAGGAGTGGAGTCCAGCAATGACAGAATTTTAAGATTTCAGATGATCATACAAGTTATAAACAATTCCAAAATGTACCGAGCTTGTTTAAACCTTATTCTCATCATGTGTTAAGTTAGTTTTCTATCCCTGTTTTACGCTCATTTGGACAGTGGAACAGCAACAACAGTGGATCGGTTGCGGGCAACATCCCCGAATCTCAGCAATGAATATGGTGAGTTAACTGTCATTATAATCAATAGGACTGATGGTCCTGTTAAAAAAAAAGAAAAGAAAAAAATACAGTTCCTTGGGACTGCTCTGGGGCCCAGCTGGAGTCAATTTGGTGATCTTCATTTGAAAATACATCTTGGTTAAAACTGAGCTCAATTTACAATTTACTTTGGCTCCTGGCACCTGCACAAACAAATTCTGTAATTCAGTTTCATATGAACCACTCAGCGGCATGAAACAAAGCAAATTAATGTAGTGAAACCCTGTTTATAAGTAATGTAGACATTGAAAAACACATCACTTTAAATGTCTTCATATCTTTTGACCTGCAAATCACTAAATGAATGCTTCCTGAGCATGTTATCACTTTGTCTCTTATAGCTGCAGGCTGTGGTCTTTTCATGTTGTTTGGTTTAGTTTTGTGTACACTGTGGGACACTCTGAGGTGCTCTGGGGTTGTTGGGGAGTGTATTTTTGTACCTTTAACTTTTGAGGTCTCAGCCAGCAGTGTGTCTGGTGCGTCTGCCTCCTCTGGGGAGCTGGAGAGGGAGATGAAGGACGGCAGTTCCAGAGGACCTTTGGTGGGCGTCCCTGGAGCTGCCTGAGAGCCCTGTGGGATGACGACAGACAGGCGGGACCTAGACGAGAGAAAAAACATTAAGCATGACGTTAAAGGATGTTTAATTTGGTGAAATGAATTCAGATAATGATCCTTGTTAATTAGAAGTGGGCTCTGTACAATCTTCCCTGACCTCTTAAAGGGCTCTTTGGTTCGGGGTCTCTTGGCTGGGGTGGTGGAGGCGTTGCTGGCGCTTCGTTTGGCTCGTTGGCGGTGCTGAAGCTTACAACGGGCTCCTCGAGGGCAGGATCCCGTCTTTGAGAAGTCTGGACACACCAGAGTGTGTTTCTTCTTACACTGGTGGTTAGAGGCAGGGAGATGTGAACACAAGCCCACAGGCTTCACTTTTCACAGCTGATGCTGCTACAGAATTCTAGTTTGAGTGGATCTGGTTCAACCCTCCATTAAAAACATCAATTATGCATTGTTGTCTTTTTGCAGAAGATTTCATTTTTTGCCATTTTGCCTGTGTTTGATTGTGACAGAGAAATAGACAGGAAATGCTGGGAGAGAGAGGGAGATACATGGTACATGTCTTTACCACTAGCTCACTGGATGTGAGATATGTGTGATATGTATCGTGATACCATGTATGAGAGGCTTCCCCATACAAAAACTGACAGGGAACAGTCATATAATGCCGAAATATGATGAACTGTTTTGCATATTTCAGCTAAACAAGGTCCGACAGGCAACTAAAACTATTTCAAAATCTTTTTTTTTTTTTAAGTGCTGTAGTTAAAATCTGTAGAATTATTTCATGTAATGAGGGAATTAGTCTGAAAATGAGTCCAGCACATTCCAAACAAACTGCATAAGTGAAAATAAACAAGCTGAAGTTCATTAAAACCACCGTTTAAAAATTAACCAGAGCGTTCACCTTGGTAGTTGACCTATTATATAGATTCAGCATCTCGAATACAGTAAAAACATGTAATGAACTTCAGAAGTCTGCAGCTACTATTCAACAACCACTTTCAGACACTAAATCAGAGCATGATTTAGTGTAAAGAACGCCAATCAATGACTCCTGCAGAAAATAAAGGGTTATATTTGGTAAGGGTGGATGACGCTGAGCATCCATGATGATCTATGCACCGACTGGCATCACGATGACAGACAGAGTCCAGTGTCTTTTACATCCTCTGCAGTCACAACGTTAAACATGTTTAAACCTTTCTGGCAAGCTCCAGCAGCTCTAACAGAAAACGTTCTCTTTTATTCCCTCAAAGAGATGAAAGTTTTCTTAGCAGAGTGGTGCTCCACTGATCTCACCACACAAAGCTAAGGACTTACAGAGGCAGGACATATCCTGATTCGTTCCCTGATATATTGTTCTGTTACTTCATTCACTCTTTTGTAAGTTATTACTTTTTAGAGACAGTGTGTCCATCAAGCTCTCCTTTAACATGCAAGCTGAGCAAGTGGGTCACAGTTAGCGTCATTCTGGAAAGCATTGTGCATAGCAGAGCGAGCTTTCGCATGCATGTTTGCAACTGAGTGTGTATGACAGTGTAATATGGGTGTAAATTGGTAGCTTCATTCTCCACGAGATCCGATCCCTCCCACCTGTCAGAGAAGCTAATTATATTCACTCTGGGGTGCAGGCTGCGAGGAGTGTGTGTCTGTGTGCGTGGAGGGGTGAGGGGTGTGGGACCGGGAAGCAGATTGGTCCAGAAATAGAGTGTGTATCGGGGGTGTGTGGAGGGGAGAGGGATCTTGAGATCGATTTTCCAGGACGCTATGGTCGACCCTCTCTGGAGCCCTGCAGCCCTGACTGGCTGCCATCAGAGCCCCTCCTCACTGCCCTCACACCCATGTTCCTGCACCCTTGGGTGCCAGGGCGGCCGGGGGTCAGCTCGCTGTCAAATGTTTCTCTGGATCATCTTATAGGGCTGCGGTTTTGACACCACATTTCGCTCAACAAATCAGTTCTGCTGCTGGTGTCAGTGATGCTCATCTTTTTATATTTGGTGTCTGACATCATACCTGAACCAGGCCCCGGCCAGCTCTTGATAGGGCTGAGAAATGCACTCGTATTCATCATATATTGTTGTAACTGTGTTGTGAAAAGTTTTCTTCATAGTGTGAATTCTAATGCACGATTTCAGAAAATGTAACTTTATATTTTTCTTTCATGATCATGATCAATGGCTTTTTCTGCTCATTAATTTAATGAAAACTGTGAAAAATGTCCATTGTAATTGCCCCGAGCTGACGGTGATCTCTTCAAATTGTTTGTTTTGACCAAACAGTTTTTTGACAAATTACATTAAACAATTGGACAATTTAATAGCAGAAATAATTAATAAATTATCAAAATTGCTGGTAACTTAAGGTTTTTAGCAGTATATGATTTATTTGTCTAATATAACAACCAAAAGCAGTAACTACTTGAGATTTTCTCCTGACATTTCAAACACTCTGAATAAACTGATGTGGCTGCAGACCTCAGGAGGATAAATCCTTCATTTAGATTGCAAGCTGACGTGGTGTTCTTATCATAAGATCCAATTTTAGTTACGTACACGTGGCTTTAAGTACTTAGACACATTGATTATATGCTTCAAATATGTTTTTCTGTACAGTTAAAATGCTGGATTGCATCCTTTAAAGATGGATGGGTAGTAGTGAAGAGCTGTGATCTCAGTATTGAGCAAAATTAGAATGATAATCATTTTAGCCATTCAGCTGAAATTACCATGCAGTCCAATGTGATGATAACAACTACACACTGTTAGATGCAATTTTGCAAACCTAAACACATATTGCAATATACTGTGTAGTAACAGGAGTTGGGATCAGGAGTGCTTATACATCTAAACCTACTACTATGTGCAAACCTAAAATGTTTAGTTTAATGTAGCAGTGGCAAATGAAAATCTGGTGTTTTATAAAAATGTGTCATCTCTGACAGAGGTCTGGTCCAAAGACAAGTGTGACGGGACAACAGGAGTTAACAAAGCTGAAGCACTTTCAGAAACAGAAAGCGAAGAATAAATTGACTGTAAAAGCTAAGTCCACTCTCCACAGCTCCATACATTCTCATTTTCATAAAAAGACAGAGAGAGAAAGAGAGAGACAGCAAGCTGGGAAATAGGAGGAGAAAGCTAAAGTGGACAGAACATCTTTATCCCACACCAAGTTAACAATTTTCCACTTGATTTAAGGAATGCTGGAATGTCTCTGGGGCCTATTAGAGAGCTCTCTGCTGGGCCAAAACCAGAAGGAGTCAGCACATTTACCAAGAGACTGAGAGAATGAGCAAAAGAAGCAAGAAAGAATGAGAGGGGGAGGGAGGGAGGGAGGGAGATGGGAAAGACAGTAAAATAAAAAAAGGGACATCACATGCATTTACATCTTGGGCACGAAGCCGACACTCTTGTCTAGAGCAGCTTACAGTGAGTAGAACAGAACGATAAATGAGCTGAAGTTGCTCGGATATTAACATGGAGAGGGTAATATTAAGGAAATGAAAGTTCACACTGACACTAGATCTTAGGTCAGGCTCAGATTGACATTAACCCTGCATCAAAAACATGCAGCCTCCTCAATCAGTTCAATGAGACCACTGTGTTGATGCAGTGGGGATGGGACGGAAGGAATCTTTGCTCAACTTTTACTGCAATGAGAAGCAGCTAATGTGTAACGCCCAAGTGGATCCAAGAAGACTCAGGGCTGATCATGATGGAAGTGCTGTGTGTGTGTGTGTGTGTGTGTGTGTGTGTGTGTATTGTAGCTTACAACATTGTAACATTAGAATGAGAAAAGTGTGAAAAGTGAAACCTTTCAAGTATAGCCAGATCCGGTTTGGGCCGGACATTTCTCAGTGATGCATGGGTCCGGGTCCCATCTTTCAAATCACAGAGGGGTCCAGTTTGGTTCTGGGTCACAAGATTTGTCTTTTCGAGTTCAGGCACAAATTTTTGGACCCATGACATTTGTTTGGAGGGACATAAAGAAGAGGGATCCGAAAAACTACAATAATGATCTTCTCTATTAAAATGTACACAGCAGGTAGAGAGCGCCTGTCGCCTCATGTCTTCTGTTGAAAGCTGAACTTGAACACCTGACAAAGAGTGGAGCTAACTCTCTGCCAGCATGCACATAAAGAGTAACTCTCAGGTGTTATGTGCATGTGCACATGGGCAGAGAGGCAACAAAAACGAGCCAATCATTTGCACTTTCAATTTGTTTTTAACTGTTTTGTCATATGCTTGGAGTGCAAATTGAGAATATAGTGTATCTTAATGATGTAGAAGGCATTGTAAGGTTGCCTTGAGGTGAAAATGTGGATTAAAAGGATGAAATTAATTAGGCTAAACAGCCAAATCGATAGCTCTCTGTTACCGACTGCGACTGAAATGATTTCAACTTGCTTAATCAGCTGAACGGCCATTGATGAGAGCCGATAAGAGATGTAGCAAACGCTGTCGGCCTCAGATGCTCGATGGCGCCTGATGGTCGACTGCTGGTTTAACTTGGGCGAGAATGCAGGAGACACATTCGATGTTTAGAAAAAAGGGGGAAATATTTAAAACAGCTTAAATTGATAATTAGGATGGGACAGACAGCCCCTGCGAGGTGGAGGGTGAGCGTAAGACAAAGCCAGGACGAGGCAGGATGGTGGCAAGTCTGTGAGGAGGAGGAGAAGGAGGAGGATGGAGGCGAGGAGCAGACTTAACCCCTGAGCTGCTGGAGTGTCTGCCTGCCTGGCCCATAGTGCCATCCTCAGCAGTTTTCCCATCTATAATTACTGCCTGCTATCCATCATAGAGCCACCAGAGCCTCACAGCGCAGCGCTCCATAAACACACACACACACGCACTCAGGCACAAACACACTGACACACACACAAACACAGAGGGAAAATCACAGACCTAAGCACTTCAGCTAATAGAATAAATATTAATATCCCTTTTGTTTTCTATATCCTCATTTCCCCATGCACTATTTAAATGAGGTCTGACAGTGTGAAAAAGCATCTGTTTCACACTTGCCGCTCAAAAACAAGCAGAGAGGGGAGGAGAGGGGGAGACAAAGGGAGGTAAAAACACAGGGAAGGGGAGGAGGGGAAGCGTTGAGGGTGTGCTTGAGGTGGATGTGGGGACAGAGCGTGAGGGGGACTCGGGTGTCTCGAGTCATGTGGAGGTGGCTCTCTGTTACCCATCAGGCCCGCAATGTGTCACTCAGACACTACAGTTATGCCATTATGGACCACCACCCCCTGCAGCTGCTCCTGCCTGTGTGTCACTGTGCACATGTGTGCGTACAGCAGGGACTGCTTACCAACCTACTTGTTTACCTAAGCCTCAGTTCAACTTAAGTGGAACTGTATGCATGTCGTGCAATATAATTATACATTCAAATCAAGAAGCAGCTTAGACTTTAGAGCTTTAAAGTTGAATAATGGCGTCAGCGCAGTGCTAAATAAAGGTCTAGTGAGATCAAACCAATATGAAGTCCAAAAAACAAGATGGTGAATTTCCTGAGTCAAAACACGTAAAATATCGTTTCAACTATTCCAATCAGACTGTGATACAGGTTAAACCTGTGCTGACTCTCTATCTGAATGGTGAACCAACCAGCATCCATGACCGTCGTCTGACCTAGGCTGAACACGGCTCAGGAGCTGCCTGTTCGGGGAACAGGTGTTGCACTTGCGATAGACGTCATCTGAAGATATTGATCTTTGAAATGTAGTTTAACTGACTCCCTGAAGAGGGAGAGGCAGAGGGAGCAAAAGAGAGAGAGAGAGACAGTGCGGGAGAACAAAACAGTAAGCAAGCAGAGAGAAGTGAAGTGAAACTTACTTTATTTGGGGCTTTGTCACTGTAATTCTGTGTTTTAGCAGCGATCTACAGATGCAGATGTGAGTCTGTGAATGCTGACAACCAGAGGTTCCCTTGTGACGTCTACCTCATATGAATGGCTAAAATGCCTGTTCATCTAAGACCAGCCTCATGCACATATCTGGTGTCTGAACGGAAACCCAGGCATTGGCAGAGGCTAAATGTGTATTAGTGTTGTTGCACATGTCGTGACAGAACACGCCATGGTTCTATTTTCCACGATGGTCAACATTCAACAGAAGCATTTTTTTTATTCATTCCCTAAAATGGAGTGAATAAATGAAATGGAACTGAGCCATAGCTGGAGACACCGACCCTTCAGGTGAGGAATCATTTGGGATAGTAAGCCAGATCTGCTCTTCAAATTCACTTTACATTGAATGATTTTTACTATGCTTCATTCTACATTGTAGTCTTGTTGATTTGCTGTGGCACATCAGGTATATACTGGAGGAGTGGGCACAATGAGTGGGCCTCTGCTACAGCCAATACAGGGGTTTGATCAGAAACAGATTATGTGATGCTAACAAAAAATAGCACACAACTGAAAGCTCTTTGTTAATTTGGAAATTCAATCAATTGGAATGGAAATTAGATTCCAGCTCTTACTGTATAATCACAATGAGTCTCTGACACACACAGACACACTGAAGCACTGCCTCACGACTGAGAGTTACACCGTGTGTGTGTGTGTGTGTGTGTGTGTGTGTGTGTGTGTGTGTGTGTGTGTGTGTGTGGTACCTTCTCTCCCTCAGGACAGTAGCCTTTGACAAAGTCCTCACACACTTCAGCTTTGCGGGACACATAGACATGACTGTAAGGACAGTCGCTGTTGTTACAGATTCCCTTCAGGAAGTAGGAACACACCGGCATCTAGAAAGAGTCAGACAGAAATATGTAAGCCACCTGAACTTGAGAAACTTCATAGTATTTGACAGGGTTGTCTTCAGTAAAAGAGGTATTCTATCGAAAATGTACAAAGCTGAACAAAAAGAAACATTTAATCAGAATACAGATTGATAGGAATTGGAACAGAATCTCATTTTGCTATGTCAAAATAAAGTCCAACGATTCCTTTGACTTTAAACCCATGTATCTGATTCATCTGATGCCATCTGTGAAATATCTTTGTGTAGGACATCTGTGTAAAATTTTGGTGGCGGGTACTGTGCAAAGTTTCTGTTCTGCTGTTTTTACATCTGGGTGTGATATCGATTATTAACTGTAGTGATAACTGAGGTGTGCTGCCACATTGACTGTGTTCTCTCGAATTACCAAAACAAATTTCTTCTAAGGGAGACAATAAAAGCTAATGTAATCTAATCTAATCCTGCCTTGTGTTGGGGGGGTTGAATCTGGAGCAGCAGACTTTCCTCATATTTTCTGCCACAAGATCCCAGATTATTGGCAAAATGTCCAAAAAGAGGTTGAATTGATTCAGTATCACTCTGACTCAGCTGAATCGAGCACTTTTGATTGTTGGCATTTGTGTTGAAAATGTATCAGACAAAAAATTTAGAAAAATATGAAAGATTTGCCTATGAAAGCAAAAAACCCCAAAAAAAGTTTGGTTAAGGTGGTTTATGGCATGGACAACATAATGCCATTACCTCAGTACTTCAGTGGTTCAGTTATTTCCACTTGCACATTTCATTTTCTACATTTTTTCTGTTCTCCATCAATATTATCTCCCCATGAGTGGTGCAACAAAAAAGAAAAAGAACGATACAGGCAGAGCAGGGGTGATGAGAGCACGAGATTACATGACATTACATGAGTTTGTAAACAGAGACGCGGTTCTAAAGTCACACCACCGTCATGTAGAGATCAGACGTGTCCTGTGTGCCAAACAATCTGTCACACTGAGCAGCTAAATTGCCTTAATTGCAGTTGACAGCGGCAGAGTGAGAGTGAATGTGTGTCTTGACAGCATGTGTGCAGGGTGTGTGCGTAGAGAGAGATCTACTGTTCAGTGTGCATGGGTGAGCCTGGTGGAGGCCGGGCTAAATATACCTCTGAGGGAACTCGGTGGAGGAAGATGGGGGGAGGTCAGGGGAGGCGGAGTGTAAGAGGGACTCCTCCTTGTTGGGATGGGATCAGTTCTACCTAATTAACTGCTACAGAAATATTTATCCAGGCTGCAGCTCGTCCAGCTCTCATGATGTGTTTATGTGCTCTGGATGTGTGCACAGACTGGGCCAGTGGTGGAGGGAGGGAGAAGAAGAGGGGTGGTGTTCCCGGGTGCAGGGGGGCAATACCAGGAGAGTAGGCTCAGGGGTGTCTGGTTTCGAGGTATTTGTGGTAGTGAGGGGACAGGAGGGTGGGGTGCAGGACTCAGAAGGTGGGGGGTCGGGGGGCTGTTGGAGAAGTGGCATTACAAACAGACAGCTGGGCTCTCAGCACTTATAGGCAGCAGTGTGACAACCAACACAGGTGCGGGGCATTGTGTGTATGTGTGTGTGTTTGTGTGTGTGTGCGCATGTGTGTGTGTGTGTGGTGGGTGAGGCAGGGCACCTGTTGTAGGGTTGTTTGTCTCAAGGGGGAAAAAAAAAAAAAGAAGAAAAAATTAGCTTTCCCTTTTCAAGAGGTGACACTTTCCCTTAGACGAGCAAGAGCACTTACAAACACACACATGAACACAAATACACACTGACAGACCAGCTGGAAGCTTTGGCCAAATGTGGATACAGCTATCAGGTGACACGATGTGACAAATCTGGACTAATATGTAAATTATTCATTTGAATTTGTAAGCCCAGTTTTATTGAAGCTACATGCGGGAACAATTTCCTTGAAGGTTGAGTAACAATGACCAAAAATCTGTAGCAGGGAACATTTTTAGAAGAACCTTGATAACAATATATTTTTTTCTAAATTTTTTCAAACATCAGTGCACATAATTGCTGTCTCATGTTGACTCACTTCAGATAAATTTGGCCTGTTTTATTAGAGTGAAATCAGTTAAAGGCACTTGGCTGACTGGTTAGTCGTACTTGTGGTTATATGTGATTGGTGTAGCTATTTTTTTAATTTCGAAAGAAAACTGCGATCAAAATAACAAAATAAATTTTCAAACTTTAAGAGTTAAGTCAGACTGAATGCACAACAGGAATACAGTTCACAGAACTGACAGTCAATTAGACACATTTGTCACATTGTGATGTTGAAGAAATATTTTCATTCATATTTTTATCCTTCCTGACCATTAATCTGACAATTATTTCTCCAGTCAATCAATGTTAATCACAAAGTCATTTATGAAAAATGCCCATCACAATTCCTAGAGTCCAAGTTGATGTATTCAAAATTGGTTGTTCAGCATTCAACATTTAATAAATTATCAACAAACTTTCTGTCCATAGACTAAACACTGTGACATTCATTTCAGCTGTAGTTGCAGACTGACAGTTGCTATACACTCATATATGATGAGCGGTAAGCAAGTGATACATGCTGAGATCCATCCTGTAGGTCTGTAGACCCTCAGTCACAAGCTCTAACCTTTAGGCTGCTCGTTTACCCATAAGTGCGTCCCTGAACACCCCATCGAGTAAAGTCTTCCTCACTCCTTCCTGTGTCACGGAAACAGGAGCCATGCCAAGAACGCAAATACGATCCACGATGACTGTACCCAATCGTGTGTCATCTTACACCTACACACTGTACCCAACAGTGGCCTTGCAATGAAAACCCATAAAACACTAGTTGTCCAACACATAGGGTGTGTGTGGGTGCATTTTGGTCTGGTACCTTCTCCTTAGCCACCTTATGGGAGAATGGGCAGGTCCCATCTGCCTGCTTGCACGTCCCTCGCAGAAACCTGCACACAACAACGGAAACAAGCCTAAAAAATACAGAAGATAATAGAGCTGTAACATAGGAGGAGCTGCAGGTTGTGGAAGTGTTTCTGTGCATTGGAACTTCCCATTTCAGTTTTTTCTTTTGCTGATATCGTCAATGTACCTCACCAGAAAACAGGAGTCACAAGAGTATTGTAAGTGTAGATTTATGCTCTGCCCATCAATTTTGTTCTTAAAAACACAGCTTTTTCCTCTCAATCGGGTGTAGTGACTGGCTCCAAACACTACTACATAAGCCCATCAGAGGCGCTTATCTGAGCTGTACCCAATTCTTACACTTTGTTGTTGCAATTGGGAAGAAAACATTGTGTCATAGTTGCTGAATTTAGCATATGTCCTCAAATAATGGCTGGGGCTGTTATTTACCTCAACTCAAACTATCAGGCCTTTATTTGAAGCAGGCCTGTATTACAGAAAATACTTTACTACACAATACTATTTAGCTGAGACTTTAACGCACATATATGCACAGTGACTGAAATTGGACAACACTTTAGATGAGTAATCCAGGACACAAGGTGTTGAAAATAGCATGAATATGAACATTATGCTTAGTTAGCATGCACATGATGAGAGCAACTGGAAGTCTATCCACCCCTATGTTTTCACCGGCCTCCATTAGAGACCCAGCTTTTATTTGTACGTGCTTACCATGCCCCCCGGTCATTGTTCGAGACTTGAAGATTTTACTTTATCTTTTGTTTTGATGATTTAACAAAGACTTCTTCTTTTTTTTTTACGGGGCCACTTCATGCCTTTACCAGAAAGCAGCAGTTGAGATGTAAGAGGACATCGGGGGGAGAGATGGGAAATGACTTGCAGCAAAGGTCCCCAGAAAATCAGGGCACATTGCAGTGCATGGTTGATAATGTCGATAGAAGCCTTGAAGTGTTCCATATGCTAGTTACTGAGCATAAGAAAAAAAACACGACTTTTACTTCCGCCGTGACGCCTGAAATAACTCCTCCAACTCCAAGGTACAGTAGCAAGGGAAGAAGATTATCTATCTTTACAGAACACTAATCACCATACTCCATACTGTTTACCAGCCTGGACCTTCACTTATGACAAAATGGGGCACTTTTATGTTACCTGGTACAGACAGCCACCTTGTCTGGGTCATGGATGTAGGTACAGCTGTTGCCACGGTTGCACTTGCCAAAGCGGTTGTAGTACATACAGTACTGCTTCAGCTGCTTCTTCTGACGAGCGTGTCTGATTATGGCAAGGCTCCGCTGGACAGCACGGCTTGTTTCAGAAAACAAAGGCAAAGCACAGGTATAAAGAAATCAATAATAAGCAGTTTGTGGTAACTAGAGAGGACAAAGTATTAGAGTTTGATTCAAGTTTTAACTCTCACCCCATACAGGAGCTTTGGGTAAATATATCCACCATATGCTAATTTTTATTTTAAAAGATTACATCTGGCTTTACAGCCCTCAGTTGACAGTGATGAAAGGCAGTTAATATCGGGGGAGGTAGAGAGGAGGATCAAATGCAAAAGTCTTGGCTGGATTTGATTTCATGATGGTGCTGTTGAAGAGAGTCAGCAGGAAGAAACAGGTTGGTGTTGTGAAAAGCTTACCTGGCTAAATGACGAGTACTGGAGGGTCGGTGGGAAGCAGGAATCATGGATGAGACCTGGGTGGTGTTGAAAGACCTTCCTAAATGTGGAGGAAAGTGAAATATAAAAAAATCCTGTGTTCAGTTTTCAGTTTAATCTGGCACATGATGTCTACAGTAATTGCAGTTCCTGCTATCTAATGTCAATGTTCAGGCTCAATTAGGTCCACCCACCCACAAGAACAGGTGCACCGTTTTAGTAGTAAGCCAACGAAAAATCCACAAATATTTGCTTCATTCAACTGATTTTGACTCAGAAGGGTATTATTATTTATCATTATATTATGTAGTCCTGCAGCTTTAGTTTTCACAGACTTGTGGAGAATTTCATAGAATTTGTACATTTCATATTTCGCTTTTTCCCCCTTGATATTCATTAACATTAATAATGATCACATTTTCTTCCTTTCTTTTCTTCCTTGTTTGGTTTACTGACATTACACATAGATAATAAATACAAGTTTAACATGTTTGAGTGGCACTGGTTCACCGTAAGACACAGATACATACTTGAAAGTAGAGCGGAGGTTGGTTTTTGTCTTTATTTTTGATTTATTCATCTTTTTTAAATGCATTCACCTTGCAGGTAATGATGGTGTTATTTTACGTAAGTCTTATGTCAACTGAAAAAAAAAAAATGCTATTATAGTTATTCATGTCAGATATGACACAACTGAAGCTGTCTGGGTGTGTGTTTTTGTACAGCCAGATGTAATAACAACCTGATATGTGCCTGGTTATTTATACTTTGGTGGTTTGACACATTGGTGCCAAAGCCAAACGTGACGTCCGGCTCTGTTTGAGAACATCATAAACAGCATGTACCCAATGCACTCCACAAACACTGGAGGGAAAGGTGTAGGTGTCCATGCTGTGTGCGTGCATGCGTGCGTGTGTGTGTGTGTGGAGAGAGAGAGAGTTGTTGGAGGCCGTGAGAGGAGTGGAGAAGAGGGCAAGGAGGCAAGGGGGGTTGGTGTTACAGAACGCAGTTGATCTCATTCAGACCTCTAATTTTGGAACTTTTTTGGCTGTTAAGGCTCTCATCAAGTGTTCGCTCTGGTGTGATTTAAGCAGAGCAGAATTACAGGCCGGTGGCTCCAGACCAGGAATAAATGTGAAACTTGCAGGGGGAAGATGTGAGACCACAACTCCTGCTGCGGAGACACCTGAGGCGTGTTTCTCGAGGGGGGCAGGAATGTGTGTGTTGGGATGCCGGTCACGAGTTTAACAGAATGGAGCTCTTCAATTTCACCTGCAGCTGTAGTTGCTACAGAATGCGTACAAGAGAGAAGGAGGTAGAGGCAGATCCGGGCTTTAATCTGCACCGTCCAGTTCTCCAGACCCTCCCCCTCGCTGCTCTGACAGATGACAACTTTATTATTTTAGATGGCAAATCCAGCCAGCTCCCGTAAGTCTATTAGAGAGCATGTGGACGGAGCTGCAGCCACAAACATGAATAAACACTTCTTCGTCACCTCACGGTGCACACAGACTCTGCCCTGCACTGCAATCCATGTCCTGAATAGAGCTGGGTATCACACGTAAATTTTTGGTACCGACTGAAATCAAGGGTGCAAACTGGTGACAGCTGTTACAGTAACCAGCACGCTGTCATTGTGTAAAAATACCAGCGGTGGATAGAAGACTGCAGGCAAAGCAGATAAAAATATTGCTTTCTCCATTCTATCTGTTTAGACAGAGCACCCTAACTGGCTTTTTACTAGCAAAGGTTTTATTGTACTTATGAGCGTAGTTGTTGTCAACTCGAGTAAAATGTTATCTTTACTTCACAGGGCTCACTGTGTCCACCTCTCTGCTCTGCTGGCTGCTGAACTCATGACCAGGCCTACTCTGCCTCTGACTGGATAACACTCGCTGCCTTCGCTGGCTAGGTTAAGGCATGAGGAGTGAGATTGGTTCAGGTCAATAACAGGCATTGCAGGGCAGGATGAAACACATGATGAAAATATGTTATGCCTACCCACAGATAAACTTGGATGAGACACTGACCTCCACCAATGCCCAAAAAATATATTTTTTGCAGATCTACAAAATTCACATGGATGACTTGAGGTAAAAATGGCGGGTTTTGCAAAAAGGTGACAAGTTTGCACCCCTGTGAAATGTGTCCATAGCACTGAATACAATCATACAGTTCCGTATTTATACATTTTGCCGATCGAGACGGTGTCTGTGACTTGTAGTCACTATGGATTCCAACACTTGTTCCTTTCTTTCTTCAACAAGCATGGGGGGAGGTGAACATTTCTCAAGTGACTCTGCAGCTCCTGCATTAGCTTGTAAAAATCAACAGAATCACGACAGCTTCACAGCTGCATCCTGTTTTGTAGTGTAAATCTTCCCAGAGAGTTAGAAAGAAAGAAAAACATACATTGGACTCAAAGCACAAGGTCTGGAATGAGTTTTTTGAATAATAATAACAAAAAAAAATCAATTTTATCTACCTACCTGCAATGATACAGACTTGTGCTGAGCCAGCCACAGATGAGGGTGCAGCCACTCGCACTGTGGTCACAACCAGCAGCAGTCTAATACATAGTGTAATACTTAATACTGTATCATAATAGAGCTCAGCCTTTCTTTGCGGATCAGAGGGAATACATAACTTACTGTGAAGTAATGGAGACACATTTCAGATTTAAAAAAAAAACCTTCTGGGGTTTCATATAAACTACAGTCAAACACTCATAAAGTCTGCTTATCTTGAAAAGCAATGACATGTTAAATTTCCACACCTTGCCTCTGAGATATCACAGTCCTGTAATTGTCATCTTTGATTGAGAAAGAACTAACCGTCATTGCCACAAGTCAACCACGGGACTGTCCAAAATCTGTCAGAGTTGAACATTTCAGGGACGGTACCTGTTCGGTTGATCGACATGCTGGATGCTACGGTGCGGGACAGCTTATTGGCTGACACCCGGTACAGGGAGCCATGAATCCAGCACATGCCGCTTCCCCTCCACTGCTGAGTGGCTGACGGGTGTCTGTAGTGGGGAGCTCGCAGACGGCTCTGAAGGAAACTCCTGAGAGGAGGAGGGACAGAAAAAGAAAAACAGAGACAAACAGATGAAATATGGGATAAGTAGACATCTTTGGAACTCATAATGAAATGAGCTTCAAGTTATATATTCCTTAAAGGATAATTCTGTTGTATTACAACTTGACATGATTAGAATTATCTATTAAGATCAGTGTACTAACTGTGTGAATTTTGTGTCGTTCTCTGAGCTGGAATGATATTATCTACTCAGCCCTCCCTCAGTTCCACCCCTCTTTTGCCTATCTTCCCTCAAGCTCTTCCACTAGATCTCCCCTCCACACTTTACGTTTCCCATCCTCTACCCCCCCCCCCCCCCCCTCCCTCCCATGTCACAGCACTCTGTTAAATTGCTCCTCTAATGGAAAGGACGGCAGTGTGGAAATGGAGAGAATTGAAAAGAGGAGAGGAGGAAATCAATGAGATAATAGGCAGGGCAGGGGGCCAGGGCAGCGAGGTTGGCCCCTACACTGGAGCGTAGAGACCACACACACACACACACAGTATCACAACACACTCCTACAGTATGTACAGTACGCACAATCACAGGCCTCTACACACACATGCTCACCATTCAGAAGTCAGTCAGTGGACTTGTGTACGTGTGTGGCGGCCGTACGTGCGAGCCTGCAGTGTGTATGGGGCTGCTGGGTGGTGGTGGGGCGGTGCAGGGGTTATGGCGATAAATTGCGCTGTCCTGTCACTTCTATTTGGGGCGGATTGGGGCTGGTGTGCAGGGTGCCGCTGGAGGTAATTTGCTGCCGTATTTCAGATGGGCTGAAAATGGGTTTAGAGCGAGAGTTCATGCCTCCCATTACAGAGAAAAGAGAGGGTTACCCCGACTGCACGCCGCGCACAAAACAACTGACACGGACCCTTAACATGCTGCAGCCGGCAGAGAGCCGCTGCACTGCTGCAAATAAGAAAAAAACGGAGCAAATATCAGCCATCATCTGCGTTCACGTACACGGTCTACCTGACTGCAAGCCATAACTCAGAGGCACAGACACTCAGTTTCACTGATACAAGATCAGTGGCTGCCCTACACAGGGCAACTGCAGCCAGGGGAGCTGTAATGGAGGCTAATGTTGGAGCGCTGACTGCCACCCAGGGAGGCTTAAACAAGGACCGGGCGGCCTGGAGAGCCACAATGGAGGTTAATGGGGATATGACATGAACAGTTAACACTGACGACAGTTAACCCCGACACAGGGCTGCAGTCAGGGGGGTAACCAGGGATGTAACACCCAGTGTGTTAGGATGCTTCCTCACAGGGTTCGTATGTTAGTGTCCTAACCTCACAGGCTCACACATTTGTGTTTACTACTGGTTAAAATGATATGATTACTAATGTTTCATATCTATACCTTAATCAAAATGCAGTTTTGCATTATTGTCACCAGAAAATGATGATGGGACAACTTTTTATGTTACTGTTTAACATGTTTGCAATAAATTATATCTATACAGCTATACATTGTCATGACCCGTGCTGTGCACGCCGGTTTTTTGTTTAAGATTCCCCTTGTGTGTTGTTTTTGTCTGGTTTTTGTCACATCCTGTTTTATTTTGAAGGTTTATGTTATGTTTCTTAGTTATCTTTCTTTACCTTACTTTACTTTTTTCTTGTGATTGTCTGATGTGTTTCACCTGTGTGTCATTAGTGTTCCTGCCCTGTGTATGTAAGTCTGTGTCTTCCCCCCTGCCTTTGTCGGGTCGTTGTCTGCGTCACCATGCTGTCTATGCTACCCACCACTGCCCTAGAACCCTTGCCTTTGCCATAGACCCTCTAGTAAGTGTTTTTCCTTGTGTTGTCTTGTTCAAGTCCATGCCATGTTTCATGTGCGTGTGTGTTTCTAGTATTGTCTTAATCGTGCTATGTTTTATGTAAAAGTTGTTAGTCTTGTCTTTGTCAAAAGCCCGGTTATGTTCTATGTCAGTAAGTTCCTGGTGCTGTCTTTGTCTCACCCATTCCCCATTGTGTTTTGTGTGTTGTAATTGCTCAGTGTTTCCCTTTTGTTGCCTTCATTTTATGTGTAGCTCTTTTCCCTAGTGTGTGTTAATCATAGATCCCTGAGTTTTGGTTTTCTTTGTGATTAATAAATTTGTTTATTTGAGTCTGCGCCCCCTGTGTGTCTGCATCTGGGTTCAACCCTTAGATCCCCTAAATCCCCACCACTCCAGTCATACATAAACATTCCTGATGCATCTTCAGATCTACATAAAGAAGAGTTTTATAGGTAACTATGGGCCACAAAGGAGCCAACAAATACCTCTCAAAAAGTGTGCTGCACAGCCCCGCATGACAAGTAAGCTGACTGGATAACCTAACTTCATGTTGGGAGCAAATGTTCAACATGGAACACTGGAACTGAACAGGACGTGCTAGTGGATAAAAGAAAACTGCCATGTGTAAGTCTGCATGACACCCACGCACGTTCACTTACGTGCAGAGAGTGATGCATGTTCCAGCCTGTATGGTTCTTAGCTCACTCGGCCAACAAAATGGCACAGTTTTGTTGTAAGCAAGAAAAAGGGACCAGTAAGGCGTCCTGGCAGGTATGCATGGCAACAATAAACGTTATTCTCTGCTCATATATCAGTGAGTTATTTTCTATATCTTGTTGTCTGGCAAATATGGCAAGAATGCCATAATGTCATCATGACATGTGGACAGGAATTTTCTGGTTAAGGTGGAAAACCTTAAGCTATGTGCACTATAACAGGTAGACATAAGCACAGACTTGATACAACTGCGAACATATCAGTGTTTTTATCCAGTTGACTTTTTCAGCCAATGCGTGCTGCAAGGATCATTTGTGTAGAAATGAAGCTCTCAGACTCTTAGTGTTAACTGTATAGTTAACTGCTAACAGTGCAACTGAGCATACAGGCATGTGGTTGAGGTTCACCCTCAGGCCAGGCAACATTATTGAGAGCAGCCTCTGCAGGAGCAGATTACTTTTACAATGAGGTAATCTGTCCATAATGAGAGAGGAGGAGAGGAAGGAAGAACAAAAGTAAACTGTGTGAGCAACATGAGAATCAAACAATCACAAAAAAAAAGAAAAGTCATCACATGATTTAAAGAACATGTGTGTTTTCCTCTGTGTCTCCAGACTCTCCTTGGCCTGTTCCCAGTAATGAACATGAAGATCGTATAGACATCATAGACCACTGTCTTCCTTTCTGCTACAAGGCCTGAGCACACGAATCAGACTTACTGCTGAAGTGCTGAACTGCCACTACCGGCCCACTACCAGTGTTTAAAAAATTGTCTATATTTCTGAATTCTTTATTTTTTAGCAGGACAGAAAAGGTTAAATATTACCTACTGTGGACTTGACTTAGTATTGGATTGTATTTGTGTTCATTATCAATTAATCAGTAGGAAAGACTTAACCATGTAGTCATCTGGTCCATAAAATGTTAATAAAAACGGCCAAAATTAGGTCTTCAAATGTCTTTGTTCCAAAAGTCAAATACTCAAATACATTCAAATTTTAATTATAAAAAAGAGAAAAGAAGAAAATCTCACACTGGAGAAGCTGGGACCAGAGAATGGTCAGCATTGGACTGGCTTAAATCCATTTATCAACTACCAGTAATTGCTTCAGGCCTGGAGGAAGTCATTTCTGTAGTTTACATTCATTTAGTCGTGTTGTAAAACATAAAGATAACGACTCAGTAAATGAACGTTAACTCCCCAAAAAGAAAGGAAGGAATATGTTGAGAAAAGGAAGAAATTCAGGAGGGTGCAAGGGCATGCAGAAACTCCCCTGTGACTACTATGTGTGTGTGTGTGTGTGTGTGTGTGTGTGTGTACAGGCAGGTGTGTGCACGTGCACTGCTCTGACCATGCGACGCACAGATAAAGGAGAGCGCGATTCAGCACTACCGGCGCTGTTGATGAATGATCCGACTTTTGTTTTAGTGACAGGGAAGAATTTGGAGGGTCGCGCGACTGCTCAGAATAATGCTGCCCTTGTCTATTTGTCTGCAACCCAAGCATTAGTAAGCTCATATTGGGAAACAGTTACCCTTGAAACAGAGCACAGCAAAAACAGTCATCTGGCTAATTCTAACAGGAAGGACTGCTGCCCTTCTTTAGGCACTTAAAGGAAACCAAAGCAGTGTCATTATGCATCACAATCCCATCAAATCTAACTTAAAGGGAACTGACTATAATGAACAAAATCCTCTTTTAGAGTAGAAACAACCTTAAGAAGCAACCCAGATAGTATTTATGCAGAATATAGTGTGAGCAGCAGCAGAGGAAGATCATAACACACAACTGTAGGTGACGGGTGGATGACTAATGTGATAAGTAATGAGTAAATGAATGAATTGGGGTATAAAAGGCAATGAATGGGGGAGTGAATGCGGGAAAAGAAGGAGAGAAGTGAAGAAGAGGGAGCACTGCTTCACTTTATTGCCGAGTCTCTTACATCCTGTACTGATCGATACTGAAGCACTAAAGGAGATGAGCGCCTGGACCTAGTGTGTGTGTGTGTGTGTGTGTATCAGGGGTCCTCAGCTAGGTTTGTCGAAGGGCCAGAACTTTTCTAGGCAGACACTGAGGGGGCTGAACATTTATGAAAAATAATAATAAATCTTTTATTTTTTTTTATCCTATATCAGTGTGAACAGAAAAAAAACTTGGAAAATCCATAATGATAACTAGATACTAAACTAAAAAATGCTCTTAAACTTCCACCAAGGAGCCAGCGCTCAATGCAGAACCCACAGTTCAACTACCAATGGATGAGTCCGGATTTGAACAAAAACTCCTCTACAGGATCCCTGGAGACAAACAAAAATACTCAGCTTGAGATTCAATACAACAGTTGGCCAGCGAAAACAAGCTCAAGTGACAACTCCATTACATCTAACAGACAGGCTTAGTGATGCTCCGACACCTACAGAGTTACCCCCCATAATCCGACCAGCGCGCTGCTGACGGCTCCAGTGAATGGTCAGCCTGGGAGCCGAGCCGGGTGACGGTGCGTCCACAAGCAGAGGAGGGAGTTGGAGAATAATCCGACTCTGTAGAATGAGCTAACTATGAATTACGGACTTTTTGGGTCATTGCCAGGGGTTGGCAAGCTAATCCACAATCACTCTCAGGACGGACTGGACCTCTTCCACTGGTGAATAATGTTAGATGCGCACATTTTCTGAATTCATTAATATTCTGCGGGCTGGATGGGGAGCTCTGGCGGGCCGTGTGTGGCCCACTGGCTGCCAGCAGACGATCAGTGGTGTAGATGCTCAAATATAGTTAACTGTCACGTTGGAGGCGTCAGAAATACAAAGAGAGAAAACAAAACAGAACAGCAACAGAGCAAACGTGTGGATATAGAAAATTAAAGAAGGGACAGCGGAGAGAAAAATAGGGAGGATGTGAGAGAGATGAAGGGAGGGCTGGGCTGTAATTTATCCTCCAGTGTTCATGCTTTATGGCTTTCTTAATTCAACTCCTGCTACTATTAATGGAGTTAATGTTGAGATTATATCTATTTTCTGGTGGCGGGGGTTGAAATACTGCAGCCGATTCCCCCACCCCTTCAAACTGCCGCCCGGCACTAAATCACCCGCCACGTTCGTTCTGGCTGAAAACAGGTAAGAGCACTGCATGCTGGGTATGGATCCACATCCTATGGGTCTGGGAGATGGTTGAGAGGGTTTAAACAGTGAAGTTGGCGAGTGGTGTGAAAATGTGCGACTGATTATTTCCCTCTTCAATGTTTGATTTGATCTGTCCCAGGATCTTATATACAGCAGTATGAACTGTCTCAGTGTTTGAAAGATGCGGTATAGATAAACAAATCACGCACTGACAACAGACTGGTGTGATTCTTAAAAGTAGAGAACGTAAAGGCCCTGTCTGTTCCTTCTGCTCTGTCCTCTGTAGTGAAAGAGAAGGATTTATCAAGTTTTGAGTTGAAACTCAATGAAGTTCACCTGCTATTAAAACTTGACACAAGCCACATCATTCAGCATTATCTCTGCTTTCCATGTCCACGCAAGAGAGAAGACGGAATGAGGAAATGAGAGCATAAAAAGGCTCCACGCAGCATCTGAGTTCTCTTTGATTATCATGACAGAGCAGCTTGATTTCTGGATAACTTTGAAAAATGGATACTTAAAAATTTTTCTTTAAACTTTTTCTTTTAAAGGATAACATTCGCTTTTTACAACCTGGACCTTATTTGTAGCATTAATTACGACCATTTAGACACCCCGACAATTTTGGTAGCATTTGGAGTCGTCTTGAAGAAATTAGCCCCAGAGGAGCGGCGCATATATCCGTATAATGCGAGTACTCGGGGCATCCATGCGCAGCCTCTATAAACGCATAATCTGCGGCGAGACTCGTTCATATTCCAATATTTTGTTATGATATGCTGGTGCTATTCCCCTGAGCCCGTGGTGGCATGTTATCAACATCCGGCGTCTCAAGATAACTACCTCTGACGTGGATGATGTCATTACCGAACGCCGGGCGCTGCGAGCAGCCAGCCACAACACGGCTAACTCTGCGGCGGTCGGCTACGAATACGCAATAACGAACCATAGCTGTGCCAAACTACAGCTAAACTAGCCGACTGCCGGCTCAGAGGGGAATAGCACCAGCATATCATAACAAAATATTGGAATATGAACGAGTTTCGCCGCAGATTATGCGTTATATAGAGGCTGCGCATGGGTGCCCCGAGTACTCGCATTATACGGATATACGCGCCGCTCCTCTGGGGCTAATTTCTTCAAAACGACTCCAAATGCCACCAAAGTTGTCTGGGTGAGTAAATGGGCGTATTTAATGCTACAAATAAGGTCCAGGTTGTAAAAAACGAAAGTTATCCTTTAACAGTGAGGTTTAGAATCCACACAGGCTGCCCGGCTTCAAGACATTGGGAACCTCCGGACCACCATGCAAGGCTGGGATTTCGTTATAGATGCATGGCTTGAGTGGGGGGTTCAGCGGTGAGCCGGCACCGGAGATAAGAGCAGAGAACATATGAGGACAGGGATCAGTGGGTCTGATAGGCCAAAGATGAAGAGCAGCACTCAGTAGTTAAGAGCAGAGAATATGAGCTCATGCTCCACTCAATAGCTTCAAACTGATAAAAGTGGAGTGTCTTTGGAGTTAAACAGATAGGTAAGCATTAGAAAGGAGTGCACGGGTGGGTGGGTGATCCACTATCCCGGGGGACCCGACCTGTCCCCCTCCCTCCCTATCTCTTTCCTCATTTCTACACACTTGGTGATATTTCACAAGATGTCATGGGGCTCAAATTGAAAATCCCTTGATGAATCAATATTTACTGCAGCAGCTAAATGAATAGTAATAAGTCACCAGAGGCTGAGTCCAGCCACCGTCCAGGCTGTGTCTCACCAAATCTGGATTACACAAATGAACCCCCCATCACCTACACACACACACAGGCACGAAAATGCATTCAGTATAAAGGGCTACATGGACGTACCCAACCAAAAGACAACTCAAAGAGTAAGTTGAGCTAAATTCAAACAAGACAATTTAACACTCCACACTGCAGATAGTGTTATTAGTATGTACTTAGGTTTGGATTTAAATTTTTGGGGTGTAACGGGTGTTATTCTAGCGCATGGTGTGCCAAACCATGCAATTATGTTATATATGTCCACTAAGTGTCAAACATAAGCGGTAAGCTCATTGTCTGACCAAACTCAAAGAGCAGAACGTGCTGCTTGAAAGTATGTAGATAATCCACAGTCCTCCCTGTAAACAAGCGCCACAACCAAAGAAAATATCTGTGAATTCTGACAAATACAAGGGACTTCTGGGGAGACAGGCCACTGATGAGTTTTCCCAAATGTCATTGTGTCATTTTTCAACGCTTTAAAGTTTCATTTACTCTCACTGTGCCGGGGTGTCGACTGGTTTCAGAGGTGGAAGTTTTTGAAGGTAAACTGGTTGGACACCACGCAAAGGGTAAGAAAGAAAAACTTCTTTTTTTTAACCCTTTAAAGGACAATATATTGAGGATTCCCAGGACTCCCATATAAAGTTTTTGAGGATTAAAATTTCGATTATCAGTTATTTTAAGTTCCAGCTTCTTAAATGTGAGGATTTGCTGTTACAAATTGAAAATCTGTGTGTTTTGAACTATTGGTCGAAAAAAAAAAAAAGAAATGAAAAAAGGATCCTACTACAAACATTTTTCACAATTTACAACAATAAACTCAATGACTGATTCAACGATAGCTAGAACAGACAGAGCCACTCTACACCCTCTGTAGTTTGTAAGTGTGTGTGTCACAGACCTCAGCCAGGAAGAGCGCCCTGTTAATTCTCTACACATTAACAGATCATCAAAACTAACCACAACAACATGTTCAGAGTTTTCACAATCAGAGCACGTAGCCCTGCAGGGAAACAAGCTCAACACCAGTGGCTTAGTGAGCGTCATTGTTGTGGGTCTTTTGTATAGTGATAAGGCCACAGAGGAGGAATCACTTTGATGGCTGTCACCTCATAAACATGAATTAACTCTGTATGCTGAGAGATGAGATCTTCTCAGCTCTGTATGTTGTTGGACTACGTATACATTTTATACACAAGGCATATAAGACTCCACATTCTTTTATTTATAGACTGGTGCTGAAACGATTTGTTCATCATTGTACAGTGATTTTCTTTTGGACTTTCAACTGTCAACCAAAACAAGCAATTTGATTTTGGAAAGTGCAATGAACGTTTCACTGGACTGAATTACATTAAAATGAAACAGTTTAGAGATAAAGAATTGAAGTTTGTACAGCTTTTTAGCACTAAAATTCAAGCACTTTCGAGGTAACTAAACCAAAAATTCAAAACTCTCAAAGCCTTCATAATCATATCCAAATTAGTTAGTTAGTGTAAATGTAATTGGGACAAATTAAGTTTACAGTATTCCTTTATACCCACAGCAATCAATTTATACTGTCACCTTGCTTGTTTTACCAGCAGCTCACAATAGCTTGGACTGTCTGTTTTGATCATGATTATTCAATGCATGCTAATTTCGATGTCAGGAGACAACAAACAAGATGAGAGGTTCGTCTTATGTCAAAGAGCGAAAGATTTTTGGTTTGCATGATTGTAGATGAAACACCACAATATGCTGAAAATTAAGCACTTTTAAAGGAGTATAGAATCGTCATTCATACATGTTTATATTGCATGTGTTTAAGCTGATTTGATTTGTGAATTTAACAAAACCAAGAATGAATGAGTCATTAGTTGCAGCAATGAAGACTCGTTGGTGGATTAAACCTCAAGTGACAATATGAGAATGATGGAGGAGTGAGTGCTGAGACAGAGGGGATGAAAGATAAATGGGAAGGAGAAAAGAAAAAAAAAGAGGAGGGGGGGTTTAATGACATTAAGAAACAGACCCACCCACCCCCTTCCTCCCTCTGTGTATCTGTCCTGGGTGAGAAGCTTTCCCTGCTGGTGTACAGTAAATTAATGTGAGGAGCCAGTGGTGTAAATGCTTTATTCTCTGGGTTATCTACTGTGTAAAAATGAGCACCATAAATCTCCAGCCTCTTCCACTCGTGCTGCACATGACGGTGACATGAAAGACAGGCCACTGCCCTGCACTGAGGGATACTGGCCACTGACAGACATTACAGCCAGACCAGCAGGAGGTTTGTGTGCATTTGTCTTTGTGAACATGGATTACCTGGCAGACTGGATCCTCTTGGCTCTCCAAGACAGGGCGGGGTTGTAGTGGAGGGCGTGTCTGGTGCTGGAGCCCGAGCAGGTCACCATGCCGTCGTGTGTCCTGAACACGCGCTGAAAGGCGGGGCTCCGGTGGCCTCCGGCGGGCCCACGGTGGGAGAAGGGGGTGAGACCTGAGCACAGCAAAGTTGACGGATCAGTATAAAAGTCTGCAAATGAAAATCCGATCACACACACAAACAAACAGAAACAGTTCAACATCCAGTCGGTAAGTGAACAAACGCACATATACACATCATTTTGAATGCTTAAAACTGTGTATAGACACACAGACACACACAAGTTTGTCTGTGGACTCTGGCAGGTGTGGTCTTTAATAAGCTTCACATATAAAAATGAGAGGGAATAACAAAGGCAGAATTTTTATGAGCCTAATAAATCATATCCTCTGTCTCTTTCCTCGCTGCCTTCATCCCTCCTGCCTCGTCTCCCTCTCTCCTCCTCACTTTAAGTCTCATTCGTTATATCATTTTACAGATCCATCAGAGAAGAGGCGGAAGAGTAGAAAGATCGGGACAGAAAAAAAGAGAGGACTAAGTGTGGTTATTTATTTATTTATTTATTTGGCTGTGTATCCATCATGGTGTTTTATGATGGCCTGCGCTGGGTGACAGACTCGCACGCAGAACAGAATTTGCATCGCGGTCCCTGTTCACATCGGTTCACCAAGATCAAAGACTACATGGGCCAGTCTGTGTCCAATACTTAAAGAAACACTGAAATAAAACATTTTATACATTTTCCAAGCATAGATCTTGTCTCCCTGCACTAATTGGTCAGCTATTTTTTGGCATACGTCTAATATGTGAACAAACGTTTTTAAAATCACAATCTGTCACTTTTCCTTTGACGTAAAAGCTAAATCCTCCCATCAACTAAACCTCAGGTGGTGTAGTAAACTGGAAATATCCTTATCAATAAGCTTTCACAGGCATGATTTAAAAGCTTAGAGGAAAATGACATTTATAAAAAGACTTGTATAAATGAATTTGCCACAAGCTGCATGGCACTTCATGGTAAGATAGAAGGCTTCCACTACTACAGCCTGAAAAGCAAGATTTAATGCAACATGAATCAGTTGCTCACCATATTCTGTTAAATTATTCCACCCCCCAAAAAAACCCTCTTGCATGTCATTATCTGCACTACCTTCTACCAATCATTCACTGTGGTGGTCAGTGACAGCACTCTGTCTTCCTAATGAGTAAAGGAAAGACAGAGTGAAGAGAGAGGGTAACAAATGAGTTGATAGACTCGGCGAGGAGCTCGTTTCCCACCACCTCTTTCACAAGTCTTTAATTGCCAATTGTCAGGATTGTCGACGCTTTTAATTAGCGTCCAATAACATACCGTGTCCACGAGGGCCGCGGTAACAAACAATAAAATGATTCGATATCCACTTCTACGCATTCCGGCTCCGCTCTCCACTCCTCCCCCTCGCTCTTCCTCCCCTCGGGCGCTGGTTTCATTTGTCAGCCGGGATGCAGCTCCGGATCAGTTGGAGAATTCATCTCAGACAAACATTTACTGTTGAACAAATCGCTGCGAGCTGGGGGGCTGCTGGAACACTGACTGCATGCTTAGCGCACACACACAGGAACACGCTGCGTCTTGTACATGAACACTACATTACATGTTCGTGTCTATAAACGTGCTTTATATGGTTATAATTCCATGCTGCAGCAGGCCAGTGCCATTCTGATTGGCTGGCAGGTGGCCATTAAAACTGTGACCTGAAATGAAGATCCAGATGACAGTTTGAATCACTGTCCTGAGCACGAGGCATGTTAAACTGCAGAAAGCAACAACCCGACTTTATCATGAATTAAAATGAGTAAACACCAGTTAAGAGCAACAGCCTATGATCAGAACATAGCCACCATCATTTCCCTTCAGTCAATGGTGTGAGAACACAGTGGGTGTCTTGATGTGCAATAATAGTCCCACTTGGTGGATGGAAATGCCCCCAAGCTTTGTGTCATGGAGTTCTTTGACTTCACTTTGTCCATTATTTTTCTATCACACTTCATATTGTCTTACCCCACACTTATCTTTTATCCATTATGTATTTATCATGCACTCAGTTTAAAAATGTTTGTGTTGTTGAAATGAAAGTGTATTTTGTGTTAATTCCAATTTGAGTCTCGTGTTTGAATTCACCTGTTTTACATAATCTGGCTAAACTATATCTTATTTAAAGCCTGGCTGGTCATCTACTCATGTTTGTTAGGCTGAATGTTAGCAATGTTTCCTTGTTCACAGATCTCTGCAATGACTTTAGTGAGTAAATGTTTTCAGAGCTGACAGAAATGAGGGTCAAAACTATGAAAATATGACCCAAGTTGTGAGAAACCAGAAGTATCATTTAATGAACCCAGGCTAATGGTTATTTCAAAAATTAAAAATATAGCTATTAATAAAGTGATAGTGGTTTGAACTGCATCATAGTTACTATAGTTACTTCACTAGTGGCGAAAAAGGTGTTTCTTGGGTTATGAAAGAGAGTAAAAAAAAACAACAGAGATAGCATGAGAGAGAGAGCAAGAGAGAGTGTATGGGTGGAGGTGGAGGGGGTTTTACAGGATTAGTTGCCAGGCTTGTAGTCACTTCTTGTCCCACAATCCATCCGTATTGCAGTCAGAGCTATTTGGGCGTCCTGGCAGATGACAAATAGGGCTTGTCAAAGGTGCTGCCACGATTCCCACCCTGCAGCCTCGTGTACACCCCCCTCACACCCTCCACCCGGGATCCCTGACCTGCACCTCAATATGCCTCTAAACCCCCGTTCCAACGTCATGACACACACCATGTCCATGATGCTGTCACACAGCGGTTCCACCTTGGCTGCTGTTTAATGACATCTATAGTGAGCTGTACTGTTGGTGAGTATCCCACAGTGTGTGTGTGTGTGTGTGTGTGTGTGTGTGTCAGCAGGGATGGATGGACGGTGTTGCTCTGATTGTAAACCACTGCAGGTTGTGTTGCTTGAGTGGCTCTGCGAGCAATGGGGTCTCAATCTTCCACTACAGGACTATGACCAATGAGCATGTGAACACACACTCATACACAAACACACTCTTACTCACATATACACCTGGGGTCTCAATCTTCCCTTAATAGACCTTTGACAGTGGCCTGCCTTGCAGTGCGGGGGGAGCGAACGAAGCGGCGCCCCGTGCTGTGAAGACACCATTTGCAGACGCATGCAGCTCACAGGCTGTCCATTCATCTCTCGCTGCCTCGCCGCTGTGAATCCGCAGATAATCTACTCTAGTCGCCGCACGCTCCACACTAAAGGGTCGGTTCAACATATTTTCTCACTGTGGTGGAATCTATCCACGCAGATACTTTTGGTTTTACTGGCTCAGGTTTTAAGGTCCTGTGCATGTGATCTGTGCCTCCACTCCTGCACAAAAGGGGACATGCACCGCCTGGATCTGCTGGATCAGTATCAGTTCCTGATAAACCAAACAGCATATCAGCCACTTATCTGATGCACTTTTTTTTTTCTTTTCGGGCTTCAATAAACAATTATTTTTATTATTGATGAATCAGCCAATTGTTTTCTCAAGTCAATTAATTGTTCCACAAAATTCCTATCACTGTTTCCCAGAGCACAAGGTGACATCTTCAAATTGCTTGTTTCGTTTCACCAACGATGCAAATCTAAAAAATATTCACTTCATGGGTGTGCGCCATTAGTCAACTAGACGACTAAATGTAGCTACCCTCGCCAGTCATCACCAGACATGGTAGCTGGTTAAACTTATCATTACTTTATAATGTGCAGATTTAAATCATAGGACAATGTGTTCATACAGGACAGCAGGGATTATGTCATTTAGTAATTACTGTTACACCTTTACAGGGAAAATCTGTTTAAATCCAACATATTGTAATCTCTGTGGGTATAATGCCCAGTGAAAATCATTCCTGAGTTAGATGGGAAAATATTCTTTATTCTATGTATTCTTTGTTTTTAACAAAAATGTTGTGAGCCACTTAAAAAAACAATCTGAGCCTGTCAGTAGCAAAAACAAACACTTTCATTGGACGTACATCGACGGAGCTCAAATGCCTGGAAGGATTACATTGCAGCTGGCTGAAGCGCGCTTGTTCAATGCTGGACCAATTTCTTAAAATTGGTGTCACATTTAGTCTCTTACACACAGTAACATGGAAAAATAGGGTCTACAAACACAGGTAATATTTCACTGGAATTTCTCCTATTTGTCCGGAACACTGAAATCTTCCACGACACGTGGAGTGGCACCAAACCCCTGACCTGATGCAGGGCGCAAAGGGCCACACATTTCAGCAGCATTTAAAATGCGATCTGGATTTGAAGAATGTTAGACAATGTTTAACCTTTTAG
This sequence comes from Chelmon rostratus, assembly GCF_017976325.1. Taxonomy (NCBI): domain Eukaryota; kingdom Metazoa; phylum Chordata; class Actinopteri; order Chaetodontiformes; family Chaetodontidae; genus Chelmon; species Chelmon rostratus. The sequence continues at coordinate 4,629,098 of NC_055661.1, forward strand.
ATGAAACTGTGCTAAATGCTGACTTTTTTAAGGGTTTTTTCTTACATTTAGTCAAGTCAACTACACTAATTCTAAATTAGTCGTCAGGGACATCGCTTGCTCATTTTACTGTTGAAGAAGACTGGGAAACCAGATCATATTTACATGCAACCGTGCCGTTTGCATGCAACCAGTCAATAGTGGCATTTTTGCTTTTAAGAAATGGCAGAAGTAATGACTTCATTGATTATTTCTGATTGATAAGTTACTTTGTTCCTTAGTTTCATTAACATCTTTTTGACAATGTTGTAAAAAACAACAGTAAGTGTTTCTGCAATCAAGTTACTTTGGTTAAGTCACACCCTTCTTCAAGAATCAGTGTCCTTTTTCTGGATAATTCATAGACCTCAATGTGAACAGACATCATCAGAGATACATTCAACAGTGGAAAATGACAACATGTGTCTTATTTCTTTCAGTTTGACAACAATTTGTATTGGTAAAAAGTTAACTGCTGGAGATCAAATGAAATGATAATCTGGAGGGCTAGAGACGCTAAATGTAATTTGGGTATACCAACCCTTCAAAACAAAATCAAAGGTTGCTTTTTCCTCCTTTATCTAAAGTAGATGCAGCTTTAGAGTCACATCCCTAAGATGACTGAGCCGTGTGGACTAAACTTTCACTAAAGTTGCCTTCCACTTCAGTGCTTTGATACTTCCCTGCGCTCTCTCTCTATCCTCAGCCCTCTGACTGGGGCTACTGACAGGCCACTGCACCGCACACCCCCTCTTCCATCCTCTTAGGGATCCCCCCAGTGATCCCCCCAACATACCTGACGGCTAATTCCAGGGAACAGCGGTTTCCGTCTGCCCCCTCCCTGGGACGACCCGATGGATAATAAATCTTATTATTGACAGTGCCTGTTCCCCTGCCATCCCATGTTCCCATCCCCTGGGGCTCATCTTCTGACTCCAGTGCTCCAGCGCTCTTACAGAAGACAGCGGCGCCACACTAACATCAGACTTAACAAGAGAGTTACCACAATTTAATAACCCAGTTTAAGCCAGCGCGGTTATGATAATATGATCTCTGCGTGTCTGACACCCAGTGATACTCTCTGACAGACTACCCAGAGATATCAACATAGTTTGATGCTCCACCCTGTCAACAGAGGACTGTGTTCCACGGTCTGAAAAATACTGCATCCCATAACTCATTGGAGTATATTCCTGCATATGTAGAATTGAGCTTTGCAGGAGATGTTGCACATGAACAAGTTTAACATCATGTTTCAGGAAAATTAAAGACAATGGAGGAGATTATCAAATGTTCACAAATGTCCATACACCACAACTCACTGCCAGAGTCACTCTGTCTGTAAAGTCTCATAATGTACCTCGTTTTCCAAGGTGAAAACGAGATTTCCAAGTCACTGGGTTCACTGCTGCAGGATGTCGATCCATTTATAATTCCTGACCTGCTGTCAGGTCAGGGTCCGGATGTCTGTGGTCATGTCGTGGCTTGATAGATGTACATGTAGTGTATATATGGAGCATTTAGCAAGAATTAGACTGCCAAGAAAAGGATTGGATCCAAGTTTAGTTCTTGTTAGCTGCTGACATTCAACACGGCAACATACGTATTTTAGTTCTGTCAACATTTATATGAGACGATTTTAACTTATCACCAATATACTGGTTTTAATGTCTGGGCTGGTACAAAACGGTCAAAGATAAGGCTTAAGATATGTAAAACTCATACTGATGCTGGTATTGGCCTCAAAAAGCCAGTACCTGCCAGAGCACATTGCATTGTACTGCTTTGTCACATGGTCGTGAAACATGCTGCAGATGTGCTGATAACTTGCGTTAGTAATTTATATGCTTTTTCTCGTGGCTCAATGGATGGAAAACCTTCTTCACAACAAGTCCTAGCAGGGCATTACTTGTTACAGCCTTTAAAGCTGCTTTTATTGCCTTTTTCATCAGAAAGGGGCAGAGGAGCCAACGACACACAGCCATCACATATTACTGATATATAGTGACTATATTCTATTATTTAAAAAAAATTAAAATAAAATTACACATCCAGAGTGGAAAAAAAAGACTCCTGCAAACTGTCCTCTACACTTGCAATAAGGAAAATGTATGAATGCCTTTTTGGTACATGGACTTTGATCAGATTATAGTGAGATAATTCTCTATGAAATCATCAAGTGACACCTTGAATATTCATTAGATTTAATTCTTAGATGAAAAATAATGAGCAGTGCAGCTTTAAGTTGCGGTACATGTTCTTCTAATCCTTCCAGTAATACTACATACAGTATGGACTTGATTCAGGTTCCTGCAGACTAAAAACAGAACTGCCTTCAGAGAACTGGTGTTACTATAATCGTGATGACAGACGGTCGGCTTAACATTAATCAATTGTCTTCAATTCTGTCCTGTGACATGATCGAATTAACACTTGCCAGTAAGTTAAGACGACGGAGAATAAACAGTATTATATTTAACAAAGTATTTCTGTAAGATGGACCTGATACACCTTTTAGAGGTGCTCAGGGGCTCCATTAGTGTGTATGTGGAAGAGCTGACACGGACTGACAGGCTGATGGCTGTGTGGGGCCACATACCGACACAGGAGGCCCCTGGTGCATGCCACCAGCTGTCAGCCGGTGTGGTGGTGATGTCACCACAAAGAGGCGTGTTCAGGGGAAAGAGTGTTTTGGAACAGAGGGTGGTGGTGGTGGTGGTAGTGGTGATGTTGAGTGGGCTGCTGGCTTGTGGCCTCGTCCATCATCGCAGTGGAGCCATCAGATGTAACATATACCAGCTGACCCAGGGAACGTCAGGCTGACCAGGAGAGGGGGGATTCTTCCACTCAGCCTCACACACAAACTCATGCTGGTAGGTTGTTGCTATGGCTATACCATATAGTGTTAGTGGTTTTTTATAGCTTCTTAAAGAAATAATGGGATACTAGACGTCTTTGAAAGTCCACAAAAAAATGACTTTAGAAAGAACAATAATATCTGTGTGCAGTGTGCAGTGTGCAGTAGGACTGGTAGTTGCTCAAGATTATTAACACTAGTGCTAAAATGATAGCTGAGTTCTGAGACATAGTTACTCCACCTAACCCTAAAGAGAACCACAATCTGTCATTTGTACATTTCTATTTTGTACACTAAACAAATGAGATACAAAATGCTAGCTGGTGAGCTTCAGATAGACAGGTTAAACAGGTTTTCCAAGGTCTGGAATTTAACTTAAGGCCACATAACCATGATTTTACAGTGATGAGATGAGCAATTTATCCTGAGTGTCATGTGTTATCAGCATTAAACTTATATCATTTGATTATGTCTCTACTGTACATTCAAAAACTGTGTGAAAATCAACATCTGATCAAAAACAATTTCTACATGCTACGAGCACCATCCATGTCTAAGTAATTTTCCAATTGTTGAATGATGATGAATGAGACTCGACAACATCCTTGATGAATAATTCAATGATAATAGCCCCTATGTATGCTTTTCCAGAGTAGCCATATGCTCCCGTAGCCATAAAGTACATCAATAATGTAAATAAGACATGATGAAAACACACATTTCCTGTGAACTCGACCTTGACCCTGACCCCAACCCTGAGAGCAGACCAAATCTTTAGTGGTGATCAGGACTCCATCAGGTTGGGATTTGGCATGAACATTTCACGTCTTGTCCCATGACGTGTGTGTCACACACACAAGTGTCGTGTTTAGTCAAAGGGATGACTGCAGCTGTCAATCAGTAGATCCCATTAGACGCATCAAGAGGAAGAGCCCGGGGCTTTGTCCACTTAAGGGTTGCCATTATTACATACATTACGTGCATCTGTTTGTGAGTATAGAACGCGTATGTGTGTGTTTGTGAGAGTGAATAAGCTTGGGGGGGGTGGGCGAGAGTGTCTCATAAAACCTTTTCCAAGTGTGACTGGGGCACTTGAAGGTTAAGTGAGTGCAGCCCTAGAGGGTAAGACAAGATTCCACAAGGGATGTGAACCTCTGCCCCGGACGATACACGTCAAGACCCCAAAGCAAGTAAGCAGCCCCAGGGGTGGGGGGGCAGCAAAAAGACAGCAGACTGTCAGGGAGAGACAAGAAAGAGGGGAAGGACATGTGCAGTTGGCTATTAATGGGTCCTGTTGTTGTTCTGATTTTTGAATGCTGTATTGACTATGACATGGAGGTCTTTACAAGGTTTAAGAACACTGACCTCACTGACCTCAAAACTGTTGTCGACATGGGAAAGAAAAGGATCCATGTTTTTAGTTTCATTTTTTTGTATTTACCTTTTTTCGTAATTTATTATAATAATTAATGTATTAAAAATAAACATCCTGGTCTTGTCGTCCTCTGAACTGTGTTATCATTTTGTTGCCAAGCTGTTGTTACACTCAGAAATAGTTTCCGTCTTGGATGTCTTGGCTCACAACATTCTTGCACTGAACGTCATCTTGAGAAAGAAGAGCTGGTGTGTGGACCTGCAGCGTATTGGTTGACTTTGATTCATCATACTGAAGGACTTGTTGAAGACGCAGGGCCCTGCGGTACTGTACGTCAGTCACCACATGCGCGCGCGCACGCACGCACACGCGCACGCGCACGCACACGCACACACACACACACACACACACACACAGGGAGCAGAGCCGGGTCAGTGGTGTAGATTAAACCAGGACTGAGGTTCTGGTTGCAGGTGTCAGCATGGTGCGCATCCATCACGCTGCTGATTCTTTTGGGCCAGTGAGTGATGGACCCCTATCAGCCGGTCGGACGCCGACCCTCAACTTCTGTTTTAGCCGCTGAGTGAGAGACAAGGGGGTGATGTACAAACCCACCGGGAGACACAGACAAATGTGTCGGGGTATTAAGAGAAAAAGCGCGGGGGGTGGGGGGCAGCTTGAGGAGAGGGGAGACGGGGGTGTCGAAAAGAGAACCACACAGATGGGAGGTGCTGCTCATGAGGACTATTTAGGTGTTCTTTAAACTGGACTGTGAGCAGAGACACATCGCTCAGGGGATAGGGGTTAGATATAGCTGCACTCCTTCAAGGTCAGAGAATGAAAACACACTTTCACATTGAGCTCTAACATGGCCAGGCCATCAACATTACTTCTTTCTTTCTCAGGTGTTTTCTTCCTTAATCTACATCTGAAAAGCCAATTAAATGATTAGTCCATTGACAAAAATAAGGGTCAACTATTCTGATAATCAATTAATCATTGCAGTTAAATTTCAAGCCAAAAAGCTAAAGATTTGATGGTTTCAGCTTCTCCATAGTGAGGATCTGCTGCTTTTTTTTCTTCTTCTTAATTTATGAAAAATCTTTGGGTTTTGGGGAGTTCGTTTAATAAAAACAAAAGCAATCTGAAGTAATCATCTTGGGCTCTTTTTTTTTTTTTTGCTGTTTCCTGATGTTTGACAGATGTATTCTAAGCGACCTTATCTGTAACAAAATGATCATTAGTTGCAGCCCTACTTAAACCATTCTGATTTGTAAACAAGGAAAAGGGATGAAGATGCTCATTACAGCACATGGTTTTGGAATGACATGTTGAATAATCCAAGCCGGTATCACGCCAAAGCGTATTAATACACCCGGCACTCACCGTGTCTGTGTCACGTTTTGTGTCGGCGAGTTGTGAAAACAACACCTTCTCATTCAGCGGTCAAGTCAGTCACAATAATTATACTACGTCCAGTTCCACTGACAAAATAAAGCCCGCTGAGAAACATGTCACACGGTCACAGTTTGATTAAGTTTAGGTACCAGAACTGCTTGGTTAGGTTTGGAGAAAGATCATGGTTTGGCTCAAAATAACTACCTCCATTAAGAAAGTAACACTGACCTACTATTGGTTTAACATGGGTCTCCTGTGTGAAACACCAGTCCACCCTGCAATACATTTTGAGACTGGACTGAATAATCACATGAGTGTAATGTCTGGCTGTCCACAGACTTCCGCACAGTGTATAGATAAAAGTCCTTGCATTTTAGATGTCTGTATTGTATACTTCAATTCATTACTCACTGAGGTGCTCTGATTAGCTCCTTTTTATTGGTCCCTAGAACTCATAAGGAAATCGGAAAAAAGAGGTTTTGTGTTCACTTCTTTTAACTGCAATAACTTACCTTCACATGGTGTGTCTTATCTAAAACCAAAATTCGTAGTTGTCTCCTTATTGCATGACAACTTGTGTTTCTTGTGCTTTGTGGCTTTCCTGTGATTCTCACTGTTTAGTCTTAGTTGTTTGTTACATGCAGTTTGTTGCACACAAGAAAATGAGATGTAACATCTCTCTTGTCTTTACCATACAATTAAAATCTCACCATGTTGATCCTTACCTTGTTAAAACCTTGATCACTCCTATATTTAGACAAACCCCTCGGTTTTTATTCTGTTCTGTTTTGCTTTTACTGCCTCTACAATAATGCAGCCTTCTATCTGAGTGCTGTATATATATATATATTACCAGCATCTGATGACAGCACTAGAATAAGAAAGTGGCCTTAAGTAACTGTAAAGGTTTGCATGTCCAATAATATATATATAGTCCTATCGTATAGATTTACAGATGAGCCCTGGCAATGACACTGATATCTGACCTTTGAGTCTCGATGTAATTAAGAGGGTCTGCTGGAATAATGACAGAACTCTCTCTGAAGGTTCACTCTGGACCTGGGCCATGGTCGGCTCAGTAACGGGGGGCCCGGCTCTTGACATGGCATTTATTGGGATGAAAAGTGGGGGCTCAGAGGCTAAAGGTGAGAAGGGAGAAATGAGGACGACAGGGTGATCGGGGACAGTCAAGTCTCTTGTCGGCTTGGGCAGTAATTTGGTGAGGGCAGGGGACCCAAGAGGCTCCCACTCCACCCTCTCTGATCCTCTCTGAAGACCAGCAGGCATCTGAAGACGACAGGCTCCAAATACACAAACCTCCAACTACTTTTCACTTTTGTTCTTCCATGTCTACATGTGTGTCCTTAGCTGTATCTGCCCTTCTCTTGTACAGCATCCTCACCCACCAACAGCCCCCTCATTCCATGGTGGCATTCTGGGTACAGCTGCCAGGGCCTAATTGGTCCCTTTGGGCATGGGAAGAGCTGGCAGCAGCCCGCTAAAATGCTGATTACAACCAGGAGGAACGGGCATCTGCTCGAAGTGGACATCGCTGCTGAACTGCTAGCATGGTCCGCTCACAAGCACATACACAGAGGTATATGTACTAATAAAGGTCCTTCAAAGTCAGAGCAGATGTGAGACCAGACTAACAGCATTTAAGTCATTCACTACATAAAGTGGCAGCAAGCCAAATGTCAGTTCTAGGCTTTGGTTACTGACTATATCACAAGTTACTGAATGAAAAAGTAGATTCAAATTTAATGACATTACTTCCTAAAACTACTTGATGCATGAAGGCATACCATAACTTGACTACACACAAAACTGCTAAAATGACAAAAGAAATCCATCACAATTGTGTACTTTTCACAGGAACATCTGTTCTTCCCTGCGATTCCAAGTCCAGCTGGTAAATTCTAACCTCATGTTCTCAACAATAATTCTCCAAACTGCATGTATTCTATAAACCAGCACTGCCTGCGTGGTGGTATCATATCATTAACCAGCAGGTAAACAAACTAAGTGCAACACACATCTTTTCTGTATTATGCTACCCCCGCAGTTACTAGGTAAACTGTACAGACAGAAGAACGTGTCAAGGTGTGGCAGCTGGAATGTGCCAATTTTGGGAGCAAATGGAATGAAATTGCTGCTTTTCTGGAGCATCGGTTCCAGGAAAAAGGACAGTAGTCAATCAGGACATGTAAACATGTGTCCAAACAATAAGTAGTAGTCTGAAGGAGTCACGCCGTTGTGTGTGCTGCTCTTTAAACAGACAGAAATGGTACCTACAACCTCTACAACATTCGCAAAACAGATTTTAAACTGGGGGTTCACTTCACTAAAGGCAAGCACTTGGGTGTATCTTGGGCTTCATAACTTAATAAGTAGCTTTGCATTAGAAAAGTGAAGTATTACGGATACTTTGTACCCCATCCCCCAGCAACCAGCTGACTAACTCACACAGCAACACTTAACAAAACAACCAGGTAACCGGTCAGGTGAGGAAAATACCTCGAGCCATAGTTTGTTTCATTTAAAAACAACCTCATGGATTTCTTTTTTCTGTTAATCAAACAGTGTCAGTGCATTAGCTACACAATCCTCATCATCGTGGTAATTCAGCACACATCACTCCATACTAGTCTCAATGTGATAGAGATAAGTGAGGAAATAGCAGCATGGTGATCCTCTTGAAAATAGAGCAGGGGACATGGACTTCAAGTACAGGCGCTCACTGTAAGACAGCAGCCATCACATGTACATGTATCACATGCACAGATGCATGCATGCAGGCTGTAAACAGGCGGTGATAGCATGAGGCAGCGATCTCATGTTTCTGTGTAAGAACAGGAGACAGAAACAAGATGAAAGTGTGATGTAACCCAGGGGAAGGCACCGTTTCCTATCAAGGGCCATTTCAATTTCTACAAAATGCTCGCGGGCGATACTAAACTACTCAAGATGTGTCATACTAACCTCTGTGATCGCTGTAACTGAATCTTGTGAATGAATGTTGCGTTCAGGGACCACTTGGAAGAACGTGTTAGTTTAATATTTAATGCTATTTTCTTCTATCAGAAAAAAATTCTCTGACATTCTCGCAGGCCGTGTACGGCCTGGAGGCCGGACTTTCCCACCCCTGATCCAGATGCATGCATCTGATGTGTCCACTCTATGTTGTGTCTGACGGTGGACAAGCTAACAATGGAATCATTTTAAGGGAGAAAATGGGAAAAAATAAACACTAAACATAACAAATAATAAAAAATTAACTTGTCGGTTCCCTGGCTTTCATTAGGCTACATCATGTTTGACTCACATTTCACATTCACATACTAACATTATAGTTTATATTGTCGGTGGCAGTTATTTGGCAATCAGCACAGCATTACTGTCATCGAACAAGACGGTCAATGATATCAGTGTGGGTCTCCACAGAGACAGAGTGAAGTATTTAACAGCTAAGCCCCCCAAAGACAGGACACAAATTAACCACACACAGCACAGGCATACACACATGTGGTGCGCACACACACACACATACAGAGTGGCCCTCTGGACAGGAGACAAATTAACCACTTCCCACAGAGCAATTCACAAGGGAGCAGGGGACAGTAAACGGCAAATGATCAATATTGCTGCTCTGGGAGTGCCCACACAATATTAGCCCCCACACGTAGATACATTTAAGTGCACGTGCATTGTGCAAACACATAAATATACACAAACGTGTGCAGGGGACAGCATACCAATCCGTTGACTGAACATAATATTTTAAGGCCAAAAGAGGTCAGTTTGATGCAGGTGTCCGTGTGTGACAGAGGAAGTCGTGATGCTCTTGTCCCCGGTTAGACAAGTGGCTTTCTTCCCCCACCTCTTTTTTTTTTTTTTTTTACTCCTCTTTAACTCTTAAGCTACAATGACAGGAGACAAACTAGCTATTTCCCCCAGAGCAACTCACCGGGGACAGCAGAAAATGAACTGCCCCAGATCAATACTGTACTCTCCCTCACAGTCACTCTGCTCTCCTCCACAAATACGCAGCAAAGTGGGGCCCTCTGGAAAAAGACACTTCAAGATTTGAGCCTGAATTTCAAAGAAACAAATAAGAATGAGTGTTTGCATGTATTAGCTCTCATTGAGTGAGTTTGTCTGGAAGTATTTCAGACCACAAGTGAGAATCTTGGACGCTGATGAAGATGCAGGTATGCCATGTAAGACTATTCCTGCATGTATACATTCATGATGCAGCCTGGCTATTTGTCACAGCCTGGTAAAGGTCAACCTGCTTACATGCAGCTTGAACACACTGCACTCAATATCTCTGCCCCTATGAATAAACCAATTTACCTGGAGCAACATCTTCTAGCTAGTATCCACTTTTTTTAATCTCTTAACCTTTTGACACAGTGTCAAGCAATGGGTGTTGTTCTGGATAAATGACTACATGTTTATTTGCTACAGTGATTTGTTGTTGGCAAAAATCCTACATTAACAATTCCTTGAAATAACATTTCTTGGTCATCATCTTCCAAAAACTGAAGTGTCACACTGAAAGAAGTTGACATGGTTGCACATCCTTAAAAATGCCGACACAAAAGCTTATCTCTGGAAATATGTACATTCACATGTGTCAAATAAAACTCAGTCTGAATTTTGACGTGAACAGGGGCGGGAGTTCACCAGCCGCTCGGGTTGCTGAGCCAGCAGTCAACATGTGCAGAGCCCCCTCTACAGCTCGATGGCAGGAATGCAACAGCAGGATCTGCCCATGCACAAACACATATGCGTGCATGTGCAGGTGTGTGTGAGTCCTGAATCTGGCTGTACATCCTGACCCACTCACAAGTGAGTATAAATAGTTCTGACCCCACATTCTGGGATTTCCTGCCAAGTCTCTGCTGGCCCAAGAAGACATGATGGGATCAAGACCAGGGGCTCTCTCTGACCAATCACAACTGCTGCCTGCTGCAGTCTACTGACGGCCAATGTGGGACCACAGTCAAACCGTTATCACAGCCAGCAGACACTAACCACTGCTGATAACCCACCACCAGCCAGGATTTAAATAAGGAACAGACCAACTAATCATCAAGACATCATCAAATTATTAGATTTAGTGATGCTGATTTTTTTTTACTTTTGTTCAGCTATGTAGTGCTAAAATGAGTAGTTGATTAAAGCAGATCAGAAAAGCAGATTCATCAGAAAAAGAAAATCTCCAGAAAGTGAATGAATACCAGCTTCAATAAAACTGTGTATTAATTGTTTACAACTTTTAAATCTATGTTTCCATTTTCTTAACTGTGATGATACGCTACATTTTGCGGATTTACATAATTTAAATTCTATACCTTTCACAAAAACAAGTAATTTGAAGACGTGGCGTAGTACTGGGAAAACTGTGAGGGGCATTTTTCACCATTTTTTCACATTTTGTAAACAGTCACTTTCATCAAAGTGATCAATGATAAAAGTGATTTTGAGTTGAGTCAGTCCATTCAATTCGATTAGTATGCAGGGTCAATTTGTTGAGCCTCAATGACAGCATCAAAGATGATGTGACGATCACAAATCTGTCATCATTGTCTTGGCCCGTAGCACCAGATATTAATATCACAACCAGAGCTAATAGTCTGAGCTCTCCAGCCTTCCGTGCTAACCACACTCTGCCCTCCATGCCAAACCCTGCTGGCATCATGGCTGCTGGAAACAACCACAGCTTCCAGCACTGGAGTTGCCATACCAAAACGGTTACACCTCCGCCACCACGAATGCCAACGGCGCTAACGCCAACTCACTGACAGTCACATCGAAGCCACGGCGCTACTGTAAATCATAAGAGTTGTTTTGACAGGGAGTGCAAGAGGAAGTGAGCCACTTAATGCTGCGATCACCGTCCATGTGGCGGATACACATAGACAAACACAAACACACTCCCCCCAGCAACACACACACACACAGTTGAGGACTCAATTACTCTGCTTCTGTCCAGAGCAAATCTCACTAATTAAATAGGTTAAGCATTAATTATTCAACCAGAGAGAGAGAGAGACTCTTGATGAGGGCGGAGGCGAGGTAGAGGGTAAAGGAGCATGGGAAGTGGGTGATGGAGGGGGATGCAACATTCTTCTCGGGCTATAAAACAATCCACACCCAGCGCAGCTAATCAATACAGCCCTGCTGGAATTAGCAGTTATCTTAAAGCCCTTTAACAAGAGCGTGCTGACTGACAAACACAAACAATCATCCATTATTAAATACCAAAACACAACCAAGGACCGGGGGGGGGGGCTTGGAGTGGTGTGGTGGTGGAAGGAGGGTAAGGAGGTTGAGGCTCTGAAATGAGCGGGACCTTAATTGAGGACCAGGGAGAAACAGACGAATGAAATGGACTAAGAAGGACGGATGAAAGGATAATTCCTTTTTATTACAACTTGGGTCATATTTCCATGATTCTGGCCATCTTTTCTTTTAGTTGATTTCAGATCTCTTTAAAAAAAAAAAGTCCAGTGGTGCAAGAAATGAGTGGCCAAACTATCAGAATTTGTGTCCAAGCTTTCAGTTTATCCACATGATTTTAGTCTTCTTTGGAGGCAAAAAAAGCAACCCAAAATGTGGGTAATAATGCATCATTGTGCATGCAAACATCTGGTGAGCACAGTAGGACAAAGACTATTACAAAAAAATTGAATTACAATATCAACTGCCTCATGTTTAAAGTTTTTTATGTGTATCACTGTTGTAACAAATTACTTTTAGCATGTTGCTGGCTATAAACTCAACATGAGCCCCAAATAGTAATATGCTAGAATGATCTTTTAAAGAGAAGAGGGGAAGAGAGCGGTTGACAGGACCAATCAATCATTTAGTTTACACCTGCCCATCATGTCTCTGCTGAAGAATCTGCAACAGCATTTGTTCCTAACACAGACAACATTATTCCTAATGGTTAAATCTGGGGGCCACCTGTACGGAGGTCATGGTGGGCTTAAGAAGTCAACTCTCTGACTGAGGTCAGGAACGTAAGGGAAAGTCGAGGCTCAGAGGTTTGCATGGTGATCATGGCTGGAGGCGCACATTCAAATACCCGAAGACCCAAGAGGGTGGCCAAAACTTAACTTTCCCCATGGGAGGGACAAAGACACAAGGGGAATAAAGTAGAGGAGAGGATGAGTGGGGACCAAGAGTGCAACGGAGGAACTTAGATGGGAGGAAAAGGAGTAGTAGGAACTGGTGGAGGAGATTGTAAAGGGTCACTGAATAACTCAACAAGACCAAAATAGACTTGGGGGGGCTCGGGTGTCTAGGCTGGTATGACTGAAATGGAAAGTTGGAATGGTTGAGAAAAAAAAAAAAAAAGAAATGACAAGAAGATAGGGGGTCAGGTTTCGCTTCAGCCTGGGGCCGCGACCTGGAGCCTGGTTCTGGGGTTTGGATGGAGAGCCAGATGGGGCATGAGACTGACAGGGGGACAGAAAGCTGGCGACAGACAGAAAGACAGAGATAACAATGATAGGAGCCATATAAAATTCACTAACATTACAGGAATACGGGATTTGGCCCCTTTTTGGCTCCACCGACCCACCATTAATTAGGGGAGTTCGGTTAATCCCTGTGTACAGGGAGGAAGCAGAGGAATAAAGTGAGGAGTGATGGTGGTTGAGCAATCACAGAATGTGACAGCAGATAGATGACCACAAAGAGAAATAGTGGAGAGAGAAAAGTGTGGAAAGTGCTGAAAATAGCTTGTGCTCTGTGGGTGGACTTGTGTGTGGCCAGTGTGACCTCTGCAGTGATGGCACAACAACATACATCTTAAGCCTGGACACCCCTGACCCCTTCAAAGCACTGATCCCAGAATCTGATCAGCAGAGTAGGAGGATAATCACACTACACTCAGTTTTGGCAGGGAAAGCATAGCTGGGTGATGTTTCTGCATAACACCTACCATGATATGAATTACAGCTTGATTCCACCGGGCTGTGACGCGGCCGCCGGAGCTGATCGCAGCCGTTCTAGACAATGCTTGTGATTCCACCGGAAACACTGCAGCGTGTTTCAGAAGCATCCCAGAAGAGGCAAACATACATGCTTTGGAGGGGTGGATGGGCACAGAGGGGGTTTGCTAACAACTGTAGGAGCTGCTAGTGTCTGGCCAGGACTAGCTTCCGAGAAAAAACTAGCGCAACTGTAAATGACAGCAAAACCACGGTAAAGACTCCCATGCTGAGCTGAAAGGAAACGAGTGAGTGCACATAATATTGGTGAATAACATGTTTTGGGATTGGACAGCTGAAACTGGTTTGGTGGAAAATTGACAACTACAGGCCAGAGAACACAGAGTCGTCAGTTGGACTTAAGCTCTGTACTTGCAGAGTGGAAACAGTACAAGTTGTAAAAACACAACAGCACACTGGTGCGTAAGGCACAAAGACACAAGTGCATGCAGATCTGGGCAAGCTAGGCTAGCCAGTTAGCATTAAAACTTCACAAGGATAATTTCCAAACAGGTGAAACAGGTGACATCACTTTTTTCCTTACTGGGCCCTACACACTTCAAACCAGTGTGAAAAGCAAGGACCTAAACAGGTACACACAAAACTCACCAACACACCAAATCTGGACCCATCGCTCAGAGTAAAAGTGAAAAAACTCATTAGTTCATTGAGAATTCTTCAGGGCCTTTAAGTTTCCCACCACAGGCTTAAGTTGTCCCTGATCTACCACAAAGGAAAACAGTGCATGTGGACCAAAAGAACTGGAATTTAATGCACAGTTCAACTTTGGCTGTGTAAAGCTAATACAGAGGTCCCGAAGTCAACCCCTTTAAAAGAAGATTGCATTATGTGATTAAACTGTACAGAACAATTTATAAACCTCCCAGAAATCCCCAGCAAGACCCTGAAGTCATAAACCACCCCTCTTGTCAACAGCCATACCCAGTGCCCAGATAATCCTCCCCTTGCCATAATGACTAACCAGCGACCAACCCCCCCCCCCCCCCAGTCACACAATCCCTGCTCTACCATGTGTCCATGCCCGTGTGTGTGGGACATAATTAACATGCCGAGCGCTCCTCAGACTCTTTGCTCGTCTTCTCACGTAAACGGCAAAATCTCAATGATCATTATGGTAACAAGTCAGTGTGTGCAGACATATGGAGGAGTGCAGGGGGAGATAGGGTTACTGTCATAGGGTCGGGGGTACAGCAGGGTGAGGGGGGTGGGCAGCTTTACCCGCATGCTCTCCAGCTGACAAAAGGTGAAGATTTATGGTCCCCTGACTTTCCCCTCCCCGCTACCAGAACAGACATGCTTTATGTAACACAACAAGACCAAAACCATACAGGACTAGCACACATTGATTCATACAATTAAAAAAAATTGTTCAAGAAAAAACTGTTTAGTTTTGCTGCATGATGGTTGAGTTTTGGCAATTTTCAATGCTGCAGACATGAGTGGCCCCATCTTGCCGAAAATAAAGAAGGTCTCGGCTAACGTCAGAGAAATGATGAAATTTTCATGAAATATAATAATCTGGTTTTGACATTTAACGCCTCCACCAACTTATTTTCCTGGGTGAAAATCGCTGGCATTGACAGAGTGTCTGACACAAACATGTACACTTGGTGTGACTGCAGGCGCATTTTTACAACTTAATGATACTTTTGTTCTGCTTGACATCTGTACCACAGCTCCGGTCTTGGCACTAGATTTGAAAATTTTGCAATATAAAGCTTAAATGAATAAGCAAAAATATAAAGCATAATATTTTAGTTTATTAGACCATTTGGAAAAACACTGGTATAGTCCTTTAAAAAAATAGCAAAAAATAATAATTTTCAAAAAGTGGAACAGCAAATCATTATTTGAACTGAATGAATTACACACCGCAGACTGTCATCAGAAGACAATGTGATGAGGAATTGGGCGTGTGGCTGCTTAAATACTGGAAAGTCAGATCGTCATCAGGATCATACCCTTATAGCTAAAGACGGCAACACCTCCTACCCCAGCCAAGCTATTTACAAATAAATGACACCGGCATGGCCTGCCATGTGTTCTCAAATCATTAGTGAGGCTCTGCCTGCAACCTGTTAGGTTTCTGATTTATTCAGACAGCCTGGCACATGGGCCACTCCTCTGGATACCAAGAAAACATTTACCTCCTTAACTGGGAACAAGTCACAGTCAACTCAGGCTAAAGTTTCTAGACTCAATAGTATTGATTGCACATTTCAGCACATGCCGCTCACCCCTCCTCCTTGCAAATACACAGGATAAAAGCACCCTCTCATGATGGCAGACAGCACTGTCGGAACATATAGAACAAACCATAAGACTGATATTTCAAAAAATTTAAAAAAGGGGAAAAAAACCTGAATATTCTTGCTCAACAGGGAAAAGTTATCGAGTCATTTGGCCAGGTTTAGCAAAGTGCTACACGTGTTCACAAGCCTCTGTGTGTCCTCAAGGCGAGCAAGATCCTGCTGCATGTTGACCTCAAATGAGTCAGAACTTTAATTATGGCCAGTTGACAGTTTGATGAGAGTGCGTGGAAGGGGGAGGGGTCTTACAACACACATGAGGAGGAGTTACTCATGTGGACATACTGTAGGTACAGGGGTCTAACCACTGTCATGCACGGTTCCACGGATCCTGAGAGGTTAATCAAAATGCCAAATGTTACTGTGCACCGCGGAAGAGAGCTATACTGAGCTTGTCCTGTACAAGACACCATCTTACAAGAGAAACCGAATCATTCACGCAACCAAATAGCCATGCTGTTATATATACTGTTATATATATAGGCACAAAGATAAATGAATGCTGAGGTTCAAGCTACTTCTTCCTCTTGAATGCTAAAACATACTCGGAAAACAAACAAAAACTTCTGTGCCTCTCCTCGTTCTGCAATGGCAACTGCGCTTTCTGCATAAATCATTATGGCAATGCAGCGGTTCTGGATGGGTGATTTGTTTGCATGTGTGTGGGCACACATGTTTTTCAAAGCACGTGTGTGTGTGTGAGACAAATGGTGACTGATATAAAAAGAAAGCAGGCGAGAGAAAAACCACAGACAGAGGGACAGACAGAAAGAGAAGACAGAGGTCCACCTGTTCGACACAGAGAGCCTGAGAAAGTGCGGAGGAATGAGCAGAATGCCAGTGTGTGCGTGGCTGTGTGTGTCTGTGCATTAGGTTGAGGTCCACACGGTGCAAATGTGTAAGCGTTGTCCAACTGAAGATACTATGGGAGCACTGGGGAATGGCATTCAGAGAACGGTATGTAGAAAAGCAGCTGATGGGAGAATCATACACACCAATACACACGCGCACACTCACACAAACACACACGAATACACAGACAAACTATTAAATTCATCTGACCAATAAAAGGTTCTGAGAAAGACTAGCATACACATGCATTAGATGTAGAGTGGCACCTCCAACATGCACATAGCAATGTCCAAACAAACAAACAAGCAGTTCTTCCATACACTGCCTCGGCATGTGTGTGCGCGTGAGTGTGTGTGTGTACATGTGGGAGTGTGAGCCTGTGAGGGGACAGCTCAGGACAAGTGGCTGCAGTGTGAAGGAAAAGTGGGAGAAATTGGAGCAAGTGTGAACCAGAGAGTGATGCAAATAAGCAAACAAAAATAAACAAACGTGTGTCAAGCCAAGTTGAAGTCAAAAAAAGGACAGGGTGGGCTTTAGAGTGCAGTCCAAAGACAAACGCGCTGGCAGTCATATTTTCATATCAACTGAAATACACAGAATGCCAAAAATCGTGTCGTGTATCTAGGTTAAAAAAAAACATTCTCTTACTTCCTGGATAGTAACATAGAGATACAAGCTTTTAAGCCACACACAAACAA